>NC_142471.1:90117822-90272580 GCF_049115385.1 Moschus berezovskii | reverse complement strand
GACTGCTACATTCAAAAGGTATTACTTCCATAAGTGGAAATGCTGATACCAAGTAATTACAAAATGTGTGGTTTCAAATGACCGTGACAACTTTTCCTTGTTTCTAAGTGTCAATTATCTATGGGGGGGGGGGCGGGGGAAAGAACATAGAAACGCATATTCTGAGAAATGAAGAAGGGAAATGAATATTTGTTGAATCCTTAATAAGTCACTCAGCTGCATGCTTCCTCATGTTATTTCATTTCTGTCTTACTGCTAGGAGGTAAGTACTAGTTCAGCTCAACAAGTCAACACTTTTTCCCCTCCATTTTTGTAGATAAAGATACTGAGGTTAAGTGACTTGCCCCAAATTATAGAACTGGTGGATGGAAGAACTGGAATTTGGACCTAGGTCTGGCCAGCTTCAAGTTGAAGGATGCTGCTGCTGCTGCTGCGTCACTTCAATCGTGTCCGACTCTGTGTGACCCCATAGACAGAAGCCCACCAGGCTCCCCCATCCCTGGGATTCTCCAGGCAAGAACACTGGAGTGGGTTGCCATTTCCTTCTCCAATGTGTGAAAGTGAAAAGTGAAAGTGAAGTCGCTCAGTCATGTCCAACCCTTAGCGACCCCATGGACTACAACCTACCAGGCTCCTCCATCCATGGGATTTTCTAGGCAAGTTGAAGGCACTCACCTTTAAAAGAGACCCATCTGACCAGGACCCTGTGAAGAGCATTTCAGGCATAATAATGTGTGGCCTCTTCTATCACTGGTCCTGGTTTAATGAATGCCACACCCCTCCTCCCCCCACCACAAGCCCAGGCCTGACAGGCAGGAAGGAGTTCAAGTTACAGCAAAACACTGAACTGGAAGTCAGGAGATACCAGCTCCAGCTCTGCGCTGCTCCTCTCTGTATGATCGTGGGCAAGTCACTTGAACCGCGCTGGCCTCCACTTCTTTTCTTTTTTTCAGAATAAACAGTTTGGAGCAGACATATGATTTCCATGGTTTCTTTCAGTCCTAAGAATGATGAGTCTATGATTTCAATTATGAGTCTATGGGTCTATGTTCTGGGTATTACTTTACTGACAGTGGTTTAAGGAACTCCTCAGAAAGACAAGACAGGGCCAAGTCTTAGATGGTCAGGGCCAAACAACAGGATACTTTCCAACCCAGACCGAGGCTGTGAGTGGACCAGGGCCTGAATCATTCATTGGCTGATGAGTCATCAGCAGTTGACCTCACAGCTCTGAGACCCTTTTCAGATGAACTGCTGATTCCTTGTTTGCTTCCTGCTCTTCAGTTCAGTTCAGTTTAGTCGCTCAGTTGTGTCCAACTCTTTGTGACCCCATGAATCACAGCACGCCAGGCCTCCCTGTCCGTCACCAATTCCTGGAGTTCACTCAAACTCATGTCCATTGAGTTGGTGATGCCATCCAGCCATCTCATTCTCTGTCGTTCCCTTCTCCTCCCGCCCCCAATCCTTCCCAGAATCAGAGTCTTTTCCAGTGAGTCAATTCTTCGCATGAGATGGCCAAAGTATTGAAGTTTCAGCTTTAGCATCAGTCCTTCCAATAAACACCCAGGACTGATCTCCTTTAGAACGGACTGGTTGGATCTTCTTGCAGTTCAAGGGACTCTCAAGAGTCTTCTTCAGCACCACAGTTCAAAAGCATCCATTTTCGGCAATCAGCCTTCTTCACAGTCCAACTCTCACATCCATACATGACCATGGGAAAAACCATAGCCTTGACTAGACAGACCTTTGTTGGCAAAGTAATGTCTCTGCTTTTCAATATACTATCTAGGTTGATCATAACTTTCCTTCCAAGGAGTAAGCGTCTTTTAATTTCATGGCTGCAATCATGTAAATCTAGGAGTGAGGCTCTCAGCTATTGTGGGGCTTTGTTTACAGGTAACAATCCTCTGAGATAAGGGGTAAGTGTGTGTGGGAGGGGTGGGGATAACATGGGTGGTGAACACAGTGTAAGTCTCCAGGGGTTCCTGGGTGCAGGGGGGTTGGGAGTTTAGGTCAGCTGAGGATGGGAGTGGAGTCAGGGTGAAAGCTGCCGTGAATATAGGCAGGAACGACCAGACACAAGGGGCTGGCAGTGTCAAGGCAGGAAGTGCTGACCCAGAAGGCTGCATTGAACTGGTATGGGCAGAAGTGCAAGAAAAGAATTGGCCTGGCTTTTCACAAAGTAGAAGAACAGGCCTCAGGGAGTTTTGAGAAACACCAGAGTGGAGGTCATCGTATCTGTCAGCAGGTGGAAGGAGGCAGAGGCCTGGCCCGCAGTCTGGGGAGCAGGAGTCCCGTGGCGTCGACATGCTGGTCACATTCTCCCTCACTGCTGCCTCCATGGGTGTCTCTGTCACTTTCTCCCTTTGAATGTCTCTCCTCCTCTTTGTCTCTTTCTGTCCTTTAATTGGTCATAGCATGCAACTGGCATATATTAACTTAAACCCAAAAAAGTAAGCTTTCTGTTCCCTTTCCTAACATTTTAAAGTTGTACACGGAACACTTTTTATCCCTCTTACAATATGTTTTTCTATGTGATCCTTGATGAACTGCTTTCTGTATGGGTGACGAGCCCATGCTAGGAAGGCTGGCAGGAAGGCTTCCATTTTAAACCACTGAGGCCACGATTTATCTGCCCTCCTTTCCCCTTCTCCTAACTTAACACAGTACTACACACACGTCTGACACTTAGTAAATCAGCGAACTTGGACCCCCTCAGTTATACTTAAAACAGTACAGCCATAATCAGATACAAGTCTGAGTTCATTCGTTTTCAAGCAATTAATCTTTTAGTAAGGACGAAAAGCTACAAAGAAGGATGTGGCTTACCTAAAAAGTTTTGAACAAGGCTGATGGTTATGGATTTCTGTAATCAGAAAGAGGAAATACATCTCAGTTAATCATATAAGATACAGACAACTATAAAGTAGCTCAGGATTTAAAAAAACTTTAAACCAAAATCTCAGACAATAAAAAGACAGTTTCCTCTCCCAAAGAGTGTGTACACTGGTGAAGGCAGTGTCTCCTTAACACTTAAACTCAGGGACATCCCCTCAGGACAAAGCAAAATGGCAAATGACGGTGCTGGGTCCACTTGTCAGCGTGTGATAAGCACACGCCTGAAAGCTTTTATTCAGGGTCACACAGCTATCGTGTGCTCTTGGTCAATCTTACCTTTTTCCAAGAGGAAAAAGGAACCACTGACTGGAAGCATTTAATCGAGGTGGATAAAAGCTGTGAGGGCAGCTTGAGGAAACGAGGGCCTTAACCACTCTGCCATCAGTAACTCACTAACAATGCAGGACAACTGGGCCAGGTGTTTTGAAGGGGAAGGGTGAAAACTGGAAATTTATTAGCCCTTTCAAAGCTTTTCAGCACAAGGGAAACAGCCATTTATAAGGCAGAGCCAAACAACTTCTGAAAAGATTGCTGTGATTTACTGTAGCAAACCATTTCTTCAAGTCCATCAGGGGGATTAGGGTCTGGGTTGACGTACAAGACCATGGGACTAATTAACCACTCAGTTCTATTAACAACATTCTCCTGGCCTGCGACTCATCACCTGCTGCTTATAAAGCCACAGCCACAGAGTTCCAGGCTGTAATTTTAACTCAATTAAAATGAAACCACAACCCTGAAGGACACTGGGCTATGCCCATTAGCTTCTGTACTGATGTGAGTGCTGCCAAAACACACAAAAATGCCAATACTTCCAAGGGTAAGAAAAGATTATTTGCTGAGTATAACTGTCGACACAGTGATGCAAACAGGAAAATCTCATCTAGAAATCCTTTCTTTTTATCACCAAAAATGATACGGTATACCATCAGAAGTTATTTTAGAGATACTGTCAGTAATTAGACTGCAGAACATCTGTAATAAAAATGTTAACTGGAGTTCAGGGGAAGGAAAAAAAAGTCCTCATCTTCTACTTGAAAGGAAAGAATATTTTGTTTAAGAAAACCCCTAGAGTAAATTCTGAACTCTGAAGACATACTCCTGTCATCAATCCACCCCAGCAGACTTCCTTCATGATTTACAACCTGGATGAGACGCATACTGAAGATATGCTCTAGATACCACACCGCATTTTCTACAGGGTCAAAGCTTTCTCCGAGCAGATTCTGCAATGCCTAACTAAGCACTCTGTGGAGAAAACAGGGTGATGCTTTCAAACATGATTAAGCTGCAGACTGGTGTGATGCCGGCAGCCGTGACAGCTGCTAGGCAGACTTCTGGAAGCCGGGGAGCCAGGGCAGCCAGGCCTGGGATTCCAGAGTTCTGGAAGCCTCCAGAGCTCATCCGCCTGGGGGAGCCCTCTTCATGCGTGCATGGCATTTCTGCCTGCACGTCTGTGAACACCCCCACGAGAACGCACCGGCTGGGCTGGCTTATCTTCCCGTCGCTGCTTCTCCTGCTGGTGGGGAGGCCGAACAGCCCCTCTCATCCCCGCTTCCATCTTTTCAGGAACTGCTGCTGCCATCACCTCATTAGCTAAGGGAGCTCTCGCGCTGCTCTCTCCTCCCGGCCACTCCCAGCATGAAGGGTGGACAGTTCCACTTCAAGTGTGTGCTGCTGCTGCCGCTAAGTCACTTCAGTCGTGTTGGACTCTGTGCGACCCCACAGACGGCATCCCACCAGGCTCCCCCGTCCCCGGGATTTTCTGGGCAAGAACACTGGAATGGGTTGCCATTTCCTTCTCCAATGCACGAAAGTGAAAAGTGAAAGTGAAGTCACTCAGTCTTGTCCGACTCTTCGAGATCCCATGGACTGCAGCCCACCAGGCTCCTCCGTCCATGGGATTTTCCAGGCAAGAGTACTGGAGTGGGGTGCCATCGCCTTCTCTGTCAAGTGCGTGAGCATCACTTTAAAAATGAATGTGTTCAAGACGGGTGCTCCCTCACAGTGTTCCATTTCATATCAAGTCCTCCTTATTGTGCACAGTCAAGGAAAGGTGTCCGTGCGTGGATTCCGGCATTTTCAACAAATACGAAATTGGGTCAATTTTTTATTTTAAACTATGCTGGAGGTTAAACTGTCCAGAAAATTTCTTTGCGCTAGCGGTAAGGAATACTTCTCCTGGTACGTCGTTATCTAACACTTGGCCCTTTAATTCAGGTTTTCCAGGGTCCCGGTTTATATTTTCTAATATTGATATGTATTTATTTTTAAATGAAAAACACCACCAAAAAAAAAAGAGAAAAAGACTACAATGATATCTATACATTCAATACTAGCAAATACTGTTTATGAGACCCATGATTGTTTCAAACAATAAACTGAATGTAGCTAATAAATTAAACATTGTACAGCAAGAGGGTCGTCATCATGGCCCTTTATTACCTTGGTCTCTCTATCTGTTGGCACATCTCCGTATCTGCAATACCATGGGAACTGGTATTTATGAATCAAAGATAAGAGTACACTATGCTGGAGAATTTAAATTACTTTACTCTTCTGTTTCCTCAAAGATAAATAAACAGCCAGAACACTCACCAGAAATGCTACTTTTGTGACCATGCCAGGCAAGAGCTCTATCTTGCATGGTGTGCCGTCAGGTCTTTCTGGCAAACCCTCATACAACACATTAGTTTTGAAAACCCAGTGCAAACAATGAATAATTGCACAGATGGCCAATGAAACCAAGTTCTCTATTTTAGGATTTTTAAAGAGTTAAGCAAGACAAAACACAGAAATAAAACCTCTGTGAAAGAGCAGCTACACCACAGCATGTCAAATATCAAGTATTTATTTACCAAGTCAGTATTGTGGGGAGTGGGTTTCATAGTTTTGGTTCTTTAGGAGACAGCTGTCTCTTTTTTCCCCAACCCTCACCGCCTCAGTCCTCACCCTGGCCCCAGCCTAGGTACTAGAAGGCAACGAGAACAGGCTGAAATAAATGCTTTGGCTTCAGCATAATCTAACCTTCCAGTAGTACTTCAAACCACAAACCACTCACCTTCACACAGTCTGTACTCTAGTCACACAGAAACAGGCCAGGCTCCCTGAATGTTTTATGCACTCCCTGCCCTGGGATGCCCTGAACATACCACTCACTGGCCCTAAGTTCACCTCCCTCATGGTGTCATTACTGATTTAACCCAGTAGCATTTTTTTTTCAGCTCATGAGCCTGTCTTTGTTCCTTTCTGACAGCACTCAGCCTGCATGCTCTGGTATTCCTGCAAACGTGTCTTCCTCTTCTCACAGTCCTGGAAGGCAGAGAGGCACTGGACATCCCTCTCCCTGCCCAGCACACGTCTCATGCACTGATGTTATTCAATGATTGTTGGTTGCATAAATGAAAGAAACAGCCCTTGCTCTGTTTTTAATATCAGGATATGCTGTTCAGTGATGTGTACCAGGTGCAGTTGAAAACAGTATGATCCTTATTTATCAAAAGGAGACTGATCCAAAGAGCAATGCACTGACAAAACACCTTCGTTTTCCCCAGTAAGCTCCCCCAAATCGGCTGTTTGGCTGAGTCCTCAGAAAGCTGTGTAGGTCTGACAAATATCTTCTGTAAACAAGGGTAGACATCTCGCCAGATCCCTCCAGTGAGGACCAGCACGATGCATGCTTTCATTACAGGATGCGGTGACGCTGACAATGGGCACAGCCCAAGGTGCACACTCGGGGTTCACCATGGCTGTGAAGAGACATGTGTGCAACTCCACACAGCCATTCACGGGTCAGACCACTTGGGTCAGGGACAGCTTCGCAAAATACCTGAACTCACAGACTCGCACTGTGGGTTCACGCTGACTTACAGACATTTCATATCATTCCTGGTGAAAATAACTGGCATCGTGATCTGCGTGGCTTTCTGTGTCCTCTTTAAGTCTATTGTTAGGTTACAATCAGTCACTGGCCAAAGAACAAAAGAGGCCGCATGTATACAGCAAGAGTACGTCTCAGGCCCGTGATAAGCTCACTTACCGATCACTTGCAGAAACTCTGTGCTGCTGATTTGGGAGTCACTGATGCTGAAGGTCTCCTCTTGCCTTACCTCTCCCAGCAAAAATCCTTCCTGAAAGCAATGGGGGAAGAGAGTTGCAGCTAAAAATAAAAATGATTTTTACTGAAATTAAGAGGAATTGAGGACATGACAGTTTTATAATAATTTTAACAATGATCCAAACAAGCTTGTCACATAAACTACCATTCCACAAACCAACAGGTATACGACTAAAGGACTTTGCGACACAGCTACTAACTGAATCGTTTGAATAAAGGATTCCATAACAAGATGAAATATTATTTTAATCCCTTCCCCTAAAACCCTGTTTTTCTGAAGTGAAAATAAGTAGAGTGAATTCATCACCTAAATCCCACTAAGTGTAACAAGCAACATCAAAAAAGCTCAGGAAGCAGAAATATTCTAGGCTGCTTTCTTTAAACAGCACGTAATTTATTTCATTGTTTTAAAAACTCTGCTAAAGACAATAGGGTAAAGAAAGAAGTTAATACAATGCACAACAAACTGCTCCTGTATGGGCTGGCAGGAGAAATTAGGATTCCAGCAAATAAATTTTTCACTAGGTCAAAGTTTTTCCTTAATAAATGCTGAGATAAACTGATTTACTCCTTTGAGAACATATACCGCCATCAACGATTCTGGATTACTCAGCACATAACCTCCTGCTTAAGTGTTTGCTATAGAGTTCAACACAAGCGCCACTGGAGAGTGTACACTCTAAATGTCAAACACCATCCCTGCAGGTGGCAACCAACAGGCTGTCCCAGACTGCCCCTCCCTAGGCATCCAACACAGCCTACTCCTTCCCTCCATTTGGCTCTTCACTCAAATGGCACCTTATCAGAGAGGCCTTCCCTGGAGAGTGGAACAGAATCAAGAGTCTGCCACACACTGTCCCCCTAACTTTTCGTATTTCATATTTACACATACTAACGAATGCCTGCTTCAACTAAAATATGAGCTCTGTAAGAGCTGGGGTTCTTTGTCCACTGTGTACTTCAGCACCTCACACAGTGCCCAGCACACAAGAGCTGCTCAGCAGAGTGGCTGAATACATTTGGTGAAACAATGTCCTTTCTATTGTAGGCTGACTTGTCGAATAAATTTCCTAGTTTAAAAAGTCCCAGTTGGAATCTGTGGGGTGAGGATGGAGAGATAGAGGCTTTTCAGCATAGCTGCATACATACATAACTCAACACAAAATATTGAGTTAGAGGAGTGGAGTGTCATAAAAATCCCAAAGCAGGCTTCATTGGTGACTCAGTGGTAAAGATCCTGCCTGCCAATGCAGGAGATACGGGTTCAATCCCTGGTCTGCAAAGATCCCACGTGCCGCAAAGCAACTAAGCCTGTGCGCTAGAGCTCATGCTCCAGAGCCTGGGAGCTGCAACTCCTGAGACCATGGGCCACAACTCCTGAGGCCCAAGCACCTAGAGCCCGTGCTCTGCAACAAGAGAAGCCATTGCAATGAGAAGCCTGTGCACCTCGACTAGAGAGTAACCCCCGCTCTCCACAACTGCAGAAAAGCCCGTGCAGCAATGAAAACATGGTAAAAAAAAAAAATTATATATGTACTAGCGAATCCATGACTACCAGTTTGGAAAACATGGACTAAAGAAGCTTGTTTTATCCTATGAAAGTCTTTCACTATGAGTTCTTAGTACAAAACACAAGCTGTGCCTTTGTAACAGATTAGACAATTTTTTCTGTAATCAAAGTGGAAAATACAACTGAAGATTCCTACACAACTTTAGACTTTAATATCTACAGATTCCTAGTGTTCCATAGCCCAAGGTTGCCAAATTTAGCAAATAAAAATACAGGATACCCAGTTAAATTTGAATTTCAGATAAATGATGGATAGTTTTAATGTAAGAAACAGGATATATTTATACTAAAAAATTATTTACTATTATTTAAAACTCAGATTTAACTGGGTGCCCTGTATATTATCTGGCAGGCCTTAGTTTGAAAAAGTCAACAGCGACATCAAAACATTTTAAAGCCAAGTATAACACAGATGCTGATTTATCTATTGGTCTGGATTATCTGAACCACTGTTACTTTATAATCGTAGGCAAACTATAGTGAGTGGGCTAAATCCAGCCTAATGGCCGTTACTGTATGGCCTACAAGCTTAGAATAAGTTTCTACACTTTTAAATTGCTGAAATAAAAGAGAAAATAGGAGCAATATTTCATGATGCGTGAAAAATTATATAAAATTCAGCTTTGTGTCCACAAGTAAAGCTTTATTGGAAGCAGTCATTCTAATTATTTATTGTCTATGGCTCCTTTCTCCCTACAACCGCAGGGCCAAGTAGTTGCTACAGAGGCCACAAGGCTCAGGAAGCCTAAAATAATTACTGTTTGGCCCTTCACAGAAAAAGTTTCCTAACTCCAGTGCTACAGAATAATGAGTGGCTTTAAACTAATTTCTTGCCAGGACAAAACAAGAATATATTACAAAAACAAATACTTGGTTTTTCAACTTTAAAATATGTGAAACTGAAATTACTTTAAGGTATTCTACATATGTAACTGTGGCACAGTTAATATAGAAGGTATCCTTGTTGAGTGTAAGATCCAAGTTGCAAACTATTGCCATTGGTAAAAATTTCTATGAAGTCTGGCACCATGCCTGGCATAGTGCAGATATTAAAGAGATATCTCTTGAATCAAGTTAGTAATAATCTAAGTAACATGGCCATCTCACTGTAGACTGTAAAAGAAAAAAACCAAAAAACTGAAACTATCCATTTTTCAACAGGTTGCTTACAGTAATTTCGCTTTATACACAAGCTGTGATATTACTAGACACTCCAAGAACTAGAGAGGTTAAGAAACAGGACTGAAACCATATTTAACACTTACATGGGACATGAGCAGGATCACAAACCACCTGTACAAGGAACTGCATTACATTATTAAAGAGCTGGTAGCAGTATCAAGGGCCTTAGTGCCCAGGGACAGGAGCTGCCTCTGGAAATACCCATGTTGTCTATATTTTTATAGTGGATCTCTACCACTGAACTGAAGCAATGAACAGTACAACACTTTAATGCCATCCAATTTCCTAATGAAATCACCTCTCTATGAAACCAGTTTTATTGACGGAAGCTAGGATCGCAGACATCAAACCAAACCCAGTTCCCTCTTCTGCAGTGTTCTCATTTTGCTTTGTAATGACAACAACTCCCTCCCTCCCACTACATTTATTTAGTGAACTCAAATAATTCACCACTCAAACCATTTTAACACAATCTCTCAACTTGGTGGGCAAATACGTAGAGACAAAAATTATCTAACGTCATAAAAGAATTTCCATCCAGAAGCCAGGGACATTAAAGGCCTCTCACTTCCCTATTTTCACTGAGACTAGTTTCCAGGTCTTAATTCGCCAGGGAGCTAAACATGCAATGGCAAGGCCAAAGTAGACCCTACACCGAACACTCCTGGTTACATCTGCATTTTTCATCGAGGCGAAGAAAACACACGCTGGCATCTAACAAGAGTAGTGACAGCCATGGTTACCCTCGTCGCACCCCACAACAACCTGTCAGACCAGAGGGCGCGGCTGGGAGTCTCCGCTCCTAGACTGAAGCGGGGGTCTCTCGGTTCCTTCCCGACCCCGGACACCCCTCACTAGTCTCGAAGCCTGACTCAGGGAGGGGCAGGCGCTGGGTTTGCAGGACTAAGGGACTTCTGCCACTGTCGGTGGCCGGCCGGGAAAGCCCTTCCCACCGGGAGACTGGGGTCCTGGGACGGCCATGCCGATGGAAGGCAGCAAGTGAGAGGACGCTCATCTCGGGACGGGGGGCGAAGGAGACCCGGGCAGCAAGAGTTCGCTGGCGGCAGGAGCCTCCCGGGTCATCAGTTTCTTCGGCCAGCACAGGGGGAGAGGGGCAAAGGACCCGGCTTCTCCACAGGCGTCGGCCTGAGACCGAGGCCGGAAGCCCTAGAAGCCGCAGCGGGTTGCGGGGAGTTGTGGGGGGCCCAACACCTACGTGGTCGGCGTTGCTGTTGGCGCTGTGGAAACACACAGCGCTGAAGGTGTAGCCCGAAATGGAAGCCGCCATGATGGAAAGCTCCAACTCCCCCATCATGCCCGGCGGCGGGCACGGAGCCTTCCGGCCGGCCAGCCCCTTGGCATGCTGGGAAATGAAGTCTTCGACGGGTGAGGCCAATGGGCCCGAGGGGTGAGAGGTGCAAGGTTTGCTGCCCTCGTCACCGATTCCAGCACTGCATCCTTCGCGTGCAGTCTCGCGCTCTCCGCATCCCAGCCACAGCGCCTTCTGTTACAGGTCTTGGTCGTTCCCCAAACATTTTTCTCTTTGCACACGAAACTTTTTAGTGTTAAAAGCCAGCATTTGCCATGTTCAAGGATAAAGGAGGGAGTTGATTTAGGCACTTGTTCAGTTTGGGTTTGATGCAGAAGTAACATGATGTGACTTCAGTTTCCTCATGACCCCTCTGGCTGCAGTGTCCAGGACATAGTGGCCAGGGAAGGGCGCCGTCACAGCTAGTCCAGATGCTGGGTGCCAGTGGTTTGGGGGTGGTTAGAAGGGAGATTGCCTTTCTTTGGGATTGGAATGAAGACTGATCTTTTGCAGTCCTGTGGCCACCGCTGAGTTTTCCAATTTGCTGGCATATTGAGTGCAGCACTTTCACAGCATCATCTTTCAGGATTTGAAATAGCTCAACTGGAATTCCATCACCTCCACTAGCTTTGTTCGTAGTGATGCTGTCTAAGGCCCACTTGACTTCATATTCCAAGATGTCTGGCTCTAGGTCAGTGATCATGCCATCGTGATTATCTTGGTCGTGAAGATCTTTTTTGTACAGTTCTTCTGTGTATTCCTGCCACCTCTTCTTAATATCTTCTGCTTCTGTTAGGTCCAAGCCAGGCTTCAACAGTATGTGAACCGTGAACTTCCAGATGTACAAGTAGGTTTTAGAAAAGGCAGAGGCACCAGAGATCAAATTGCCAACATCCGCTGGATCATGGAGAAAGCAAGAGAGTTCCAGAAAAACATCTATTTCTGCTTCATTGACTATGCCAAAGCCTTTGACTGTGTGGATCACAATAAACTGTGGAAAATTCTGAAAGAGATGGGAATACCAGACCACCTGACCTGCCTCTTGAGAAACCTGTATGCAGGTCAGGAAGCAACAGTTAGAACTGGACATGGAACAACAGACTGGTTCCAAATAGGAAAGGAGTCTGTCAAGGCTGTATATTGTCACCCTGCTTATTTAACTTATATGCCGAGTACATCATGAGGAACGCTGGGCTGGAAGAAGCACAAGCTGGAATCAAGATTGCCGGGAGAAATATCAATAACCTCAAATATGCAGATGACACTACCCGTATGGCAGAAAGTGAAGAGGAACTCAAAAGCCTCTTGATGAAAGTGAAAGAGGAGAGTGAAAAGGTTGGCTTGAAGCTCAACATTCAGAACACAAAGATCATGGCATCTGGTCCCATCACTTCATGGGAAATAGATGGGGAAACAGTGGAAAACAGTGTCAGACTTTATCTTTTTGGGCTCCAAAATCACTGCGGATGCTGATTGCAGCCATGAAATTAAAAGATGCTTACTCCTTGTAGGAAAATTATGACCAACCTTGATAGTATATTAAAAAGCAGAGACATTACTTTGCCAACAAAGGTCCGTCTAGTCAAGGCTATGGTTTTTCCCGTGGTCATGTATGGATGTGAGAGTTGGACTGTGAAGAAAGCTGATCGCTGAAGAATTGATAGTTTTGAACTGTGGCGTTGGAGAAGACTCTTGCGAGTCCCTTGGACTGCAAGGAGATCCAATCAGTCCATTCTAAAGGAGATCAGTCCTGGGTGTTCATTGGAAGGACTGATGCTAAAGCTTAAACTGCAGTACTTTGGCCACCTCATGTGAAGAGTTGACTCACTGGAAAAGACTCTGATGTTGGAAAAGATTGGGGGCAGGAGGAGAAGGGGATGACAGAGAGTGAGATGGCTGGATGGCATCATCGACCTGATGGACATGAGTTTGAGTGAACTCTGGGAATTGGTGATGGACAGGGAGGCCTGGCATGCTGTGGTTCATGGGGTCACAAAGAGTCGGACACCACTGAGCAACTGAACTGAACTGAACTGAGAAGTGAGATACTGGTGGCAGTGGAGGTGTTAAGAAACAATTGGATTCTGGGTACGAAAGAAGACAAATGTAATGAAAAATCCATGGGAAGAAGATAAAATCAGCATAAATAATAAATAACAGTGAAAATGAACTACAACTAACCTCGGGGAAGGAACTAAACTTTCTAATCATTATTCTTCAATTTGTTCAGTCTTGCGGGTTCAAAACCGAGATTGTAATCTCTCACAGAGCTCCTCCCAGCACACTACTTCCAAACTCAGCAAACTGAACTGTTTTCTGACAGTTGCACAGGCCAACAACCTTGGAACAGTCCTGATGCTCCCCTTTGATCAGTCAGCACAGTTTCCAAAAATATATCGAGAATCCTACAACTTGCCACCAGCATACCCATCACAGTGGTCCAAGCTATCCCGGATCACTATAACAGCCTCTAACTCAAGGGGTCTGAACTGGAGGCAGTTTTGCCCCACAGGACAGTTGGCAAAAATGGGACATTTTTGGATGTTATAACTGATGTGTGGGGAGGAGCGTGGGGTTCCACCTGCATTTAGTGGTGAGAGGTCAAGGAGGCCACTAAATATCCTACAATGCATAGGACAGACCCTCACAACAGAGAATTATCCCACCATGAATGTCCACTGTATGAGGATGAAAAAGGCAGTGTGCTCCCACTTCTGCCTTTAGCCCTTTCCCAGCCAAGTCTGTTCTCAGTGTATCAGCCAAAACTGTCACACCAAAACTTAAATCTTGTTGCTTCCTGGTTAAATCCCAAACCTGACAATGATCTGACTCCTTCATTTCTTGCTGCTGTGCCCTTTGTTTACTCTGCTACAGCTACACTAGACTTCTTTCTGCTTCCTGGATAACCCTATCTCATTCCACCTCAGGGGCTTTGCACTCACTGTTCTGTTCACCTGGAATGCTCTTCTCCCAGAAAGCTGCAGATTTACTCCATAGTCTCTGCTCTAGATGTGGTGATGCACGACCCACACGTCCCCTTGTAAGACTGATTGAATCATTATTCCAGGTGTTGACAGCCCTTTCTTGGATTTATCCTTGGTGGAATTCTCATCGTCCAAGGTCAATCCTCTTTTTCTGGGCAAAAAAGGATTTGCGGTCTGGTCAGTGTATCCACTGGAGAAGGAAGTGGCAACCCACTCCAGTGTTCTTGCTTGGAGACTCCCAGAGACGGGTGAGCCTGATGGGCTGCCATCTATGGGGTCGCACAGAGTCGGACATGACTGATGCGACTTAGCAGCAGCAGCAGCAGTAGCAGCAGTGTATCCACAGATGAATAAAGGCCCACATCCTTCAATCCAACCTGAAAATTCCGAAGGATCATCCCAGCTTCACAGTGTCCTGTCAGGGGAGAGGGTGTTAGCTGAGGTTCCGTTGTGGTGGTACCCCAGCCTGACTACTTCCTCTGTCCAGCCCTGCTTCTCTCTCTTCCCCAATAGGTGGTGATCTTGAGAGCAATCCCTAATAAATTTCTTCCACGTTCATCTCAGTCTTACAGTCTGCTTCCTTGGGACACAGCCTGTGGCAAACTCCTTCAGCTTTTCACTCAGTGCTATCCTCTCAGAGAATCCATCCCTTCTGACCCTAACCAGGATCACTTGGAATCTGACTGATGTTTTGCCAATTGGGGAGCATTTGAGAACTCCTGAAAGCACAGTGTCAGAGAAGCTGTAGGTAAGCAGGGTTCCAGCTGCAGGGACTGGCAGAGTCAGAGGGACACAGGCAACCCAAAGTATACTCAGGGCCTCCCTCCTGTCTTGTGTTAACTAGCACCTGGCAGGAGGGACTGTGTTTCTTGGCACATTCCAATTTCTCCCTGGTGATGGGCAGCTCTGCTTTGATCCAGCTTTGCCATCCCCCCACCAAGAACATTGTCCGGGAGATCAGAGGTGGTGCCCCACTCAGGACTAAACACTCCGAGTAATCCTGGAGCCAAAGAAGGAACTCTGTATAAATCGTGGTTTTTTCCAGGGCTCCATACCAACAACTGTTTATAGCATTCATCACCTAGAGCAATCTTAAGTGTTGGCAATACATGAGATTGAAGAGAGCCTTATCTTTCATGGGTGCTTCATAATTAGAACCTAAAACCTTGTAAGACCCACTCAGTCACATTCAAGCTCACTCTCTCGAGCATTGAGCATCAAGTCTAGAAAAGTTCAAAACAACCATTCACTCATGGCAGCCCTAATTGACTGTGGCATCTGGTGGTTTTATTACTCTGTAATAAGGTTACTTACGCACTTTCTTGAGTTCTTTAATCACTATACACATAGATTCCCATCTGTCTTTTACCGTATTCTACCACCAGCACTTGCCTGAAGATCTTGGAATGTCTTGTGTCACAGGACATGCACATGCGGTCCTAATTGGGATTTCTGTGGGCTGGAAAGGCAACTGTTGATGCCGCTCACCTGCAGGGACTTGTTAACTGGCTTCTGTCTGCCAGGTCAACAGAAACGTGGCCTAGGAAACAGGCGCCTTGCTTGGAAGGCAGCCTTGCTAGGAGCCTTTGTGATTCTTGCTTAGGATATAAGACCAGCAGAATTTCATGGCTGCTACAGGTGTGCCCCCAGACCTTTGACCCACAGGATCTCTGGCATTATGCTGCAAAATCCCAGCACCTGTCCCACCAGGAGGGGGCTGAATCTCAGATTCACTGATTGGGAGCAGCCTCTCCCCAGTGAGGTGCTCCTGCAGAAGCTGAAGCACATAGAGGTTAGGGGTCTTGGAAAGGGCCAGGTGCGTGGTTAGCGGCTGCGCGGAGACAGTCCTGACTTCACGTAGAGCTTTCTTCTCACTTAGCTCTCCGGATACCCGTGGTTGGCCGACTTGGGCGGGCGGGAAGGGGTGGGGTGGAGGACCCTAGGGCATTCATTTAACCTGGCATAAAATCCTTCCTCCACCAGTGACGTCAAGTCAGAAGAGGCCAGAATGCTAATTTTCAAGGCAGGGTGCCAGCCACAAATGGAATTAGCCTTCGGCAGGAAAGCTAAATACTGCGATGGTCCGTCCCACCCATTTCTCAGATCTGCCCACGACGTGGAGAGATGAGGTCTGTACATGTGGGTCGCTGAAGACTGTCAGCTTAGTTAGGTGCTGTGGCTTCCCCACCGCCGGGCTTTTTCCAAAATGCAATGGCTTGAATAGTCCCTCACAAACAGCCGTCCCCATGTCTAAGGTGCGCATACGCCGGGCACCCCGAAGCAGTGGGTGCGTCTGACGCTGGCTGGAGAGAGGGGGACAGAGGCGAGGCCTAGCCCCAGGCACTCCTGGGCCAGGGTCCGAGGCGGCGCCGGGAGGAGCGCAAGACAGCGGACCCGCGGGGGCCGGGAGCAGTAGAGACGGCGGCCTCCCGCCTCCTAGAGGCGCCAGCCCGCCGGTCCGCTCTGCCCGCGCCGCGTCTCTATGGCGGCCCCTACGGCCGTCCGGGGCGCCGAGCGCGATGAACGAGGGCGCGGACGACGGCGGCGGCGCGGGAGGCGCGGCGCGGTCCCCGGGCTGCGGCTCCGAAGGGGATGGCTTTGTCCCGTCTGCGCTGGGGACCCGAGAGCAGTGAGTGCGGAGCGGGGCGGGGGAGGGTGAGCGTGGCTGTCTGGCCCGGCCCCGGGAGGGCGGCCGGAGGCGTGGACCCCGACGCGGTGTGGTGGTGGGGGTCCCGGAAGACGGGGAGAGCCTGAGGGCGGCGTGTGGCTGGAACCTTGGGAGAGAGTCAGGGGACCTTGGGGATGGAGTCTGGGGGGCTGCCTGTGAACAGGCCTTTCAGAGACTTTGACGTCTAAGGGGCCCGTGGGGCGCGGGGCGGGCCTTCAAACTCCTGGGTGGGCTTTTTTAGGGGGTCTTAAGTTTTTTGGGGTAGGCTTGAGGAAGGGTGGTGCTGGAGAAGACTCTTGAGAGGCCCTTGGACAGCACGGAGATCCAACCAGTCCATCCTAAAGGAGGTCAGTCCTGGGTGTTCACTGCAAGGACTGAGGTTGAAGCTGAAACTCCAATACTTGGACCACCTGATGCGAAGAACTGGCTTATTTGAAAAGACCCTGATGCTGGGAAAGATTGAGGGCGGGAGGAGAAGGGTACGACAGGGGATGAGCTGGCTGGGTGGCATCGCCGACTCGATGGACATGGGTTTGAGCCCCCTCCGGGAATTGGTGATGGACAGGGAGGCCTGGTGTGCTGCGGTTCCTGGGGTTGCAGAGTCGGGCACGACTGAGCGACTGAACTGAACTGACGAAAGGGAAGGAGTGTGGGTCTGACAAGTCGGGCTGGTGGGCAAGGGTAGGAGGCCGGGCGACAACTGCCCGGCTTAGGGACCTGAGAAGGTCAGTGGACGAGGGCAGGGACATGGAAGCTAGGAGGGGTGGGAGTCGGGGATGGTCTAAGGAGGGAGCGAGGAGACAGTGCCCACTGGGCATCTAGGGGCAGGAGAAAGCGATCTGACCTAAGCGGACGCTCAGTAACCATTCAGTGGGTTAGTAGATGGATGAATGACTGACCGTGGGGAAAGGTAAGGATGAGAGGTGACTGGAAGGGAGACCAGGGATTCTGGAGACCGGAAGTAGGCGACCATCGATGGGGGAGGAGTCCTTGAAAGGAGTAAGAGTAAGTTTTAAACTTAAAGCTAACTTTTAAGCGGAGCTTATCTTTGATGAATTCCATTGTGAGTAATCACCTCACTGGTAGAAAATTCTCGTATCTCTACATTTGAGACTGAAATGTACTGTAATGACACTGCCTGTTCAGTTTTGGACTTGAGTTTGGGACTTAGGGATCCTTGGACGGATACTCTTTTGTATTTTTTAAGCTAAAACATACACCGTTTTTGACGTTAGGCGTTGTTGTAAGTGCTTTGCGTGTATACAGTTACTCTCATTCTTTTAACACGAGGATGTTAAGACATTGAGCGATGTGCACTTATCAACACTAATACTGTTTTAAATTTCTGTCATAACTATCCCGGTAATGTATGAGAAATATACATTGAATTCATAATACAGTTTAATTCAATAATTTGGTTTGCATTTGATTATTTATATAGTTGGGATGCTGTCTATAAGAGAGAACTGCAAACTTTCCAAGAATTTGGAGATACAGGAGAAATCTGGTGAGTTAGAAAAAGTAGTGGGATTATGATCCAGAAGGTTATGTAGGGGTATGTGTGTAACTTTTAAGTGCTTATCCCAGAGAAAGTAAAAATCTTGGTAACCTTGGACTGAGTCTGGGTTAAATGGGTAGATTTAAAGAATCACTCTCTTTTCTTTTTTAATGGCCTAGGTGTAAATTTGATGACAGTCTTAGGAAGTAACCCTGATTCTATGATTGTCCGTTTTTAATAAGCAGTGCAGTTTTGAGCCAACAACATGTACAAATGTTAATGCTGATGTAGAGAAATGTTGATAAGTAACATATCAACCTTATCCATTCTGTTCTATTCTTGGGGGTGTTTTCTCCTTAATAATAGAGATGAAGATTAAGTTTACAGATAGTATTTCTTTAAAAAAAAACCCACTTAATTGATAGTATTGAATAAGCTGTGCAGGTGGGATATAGCTGTAACCTTTGTTCTCTAGTTCTTGGTCGTTTGACTGACTAATTCTCTGTTTCTAATAGGTTTGGAGAAGAGAGTATGACTCGACTAATAAGGTGGATGCAGAAACACAAGATTCCATTGGATGCTTCAGTGCTTGATATTGGAACTGGAAATGGTGTTTTCCTGGTTGAACTTGTTGGTACTATTAATATTCTTGTGTTAGAGCCAAATTTAAAAATGAAATTAGGAAAAAAAATCTTGCGATTAGGGATACTCTAATCTAACAGTCTAATCCAGCATTCTGAGTCTAAAGTAGGAAAGCTGTCATGCCACTTAGTTTGAGAGTCACACAGTATGAAAGGAGACTGTATGGGTTGTGAGAAAGCACTAAATGAGAAAAACGGGGGATCTGAGTCTAGCCTTGGTCCTTCTTGCTATAGTCTCGACCTTGAACAAGCTCTTTTTCTTTTCTCAGCTTTAGTTCTTTCTTAAAGATTTTACCTAGGTGATCTCTATGGGTTTCTTCTAGCTCAAAACTCTGGAAATCTGTATGTATTGCAATATAAAAGGAAGATGATTTTTTGCACTTCCCATAGAACAGATCCCTCTTCTCAGGTGAGCACATGGTTTGAAGGGTGCTTTGCGTATGGTTTGAAAAGAGCACTTTGTCCCTGGAACTGAGTTTTGGTGCAGGGTCTGCTCTTAGCTGAACTGTCGCTGTTATGTGTCTGTAGTGCCAAGTGCTGTGGAGGAAGCGTACGACAGGCTTCATCTTTGATGGTTTTACTGTTTCAGTTTGCAAGGATATATACATAACAGTCAAATGTATTAAGTGACTGCTACCTGCCAAACCTTGTGCTAGGCACTGGAAATATGAAAATTTAGACCTTGGTGCTTGAGTTACTCACAGTACACTACAGACTGACAGACATAAATAACTAAGGCTATAGCTTGATTTATACAGTAATATATATACTGAGTATAGGAAAGGGAGTGAGTAAAGGGAGTGATTTGGGGAAGAAGGAAGAGAAAGGGTCTTAGAGGAGCTAATATCCAAGATTGGTGGAAATTGTGTGGAGTGAGTAGAGTGTAAAGAGGTAGAGAATTTCAAGAAGTGGAAACAGTATCTAAAGGCATGAAGGTTTGAAACGGCGTAACGTGTTCTGGCCCTCTACATTTGGTAAATTAGATTATACAGTGTACTGTGGGATAGAACGGAGGGTTAGATGAAAAGTAGGAGCCATATCATATGCGACGCATAACAGCTTAGATTTTTGCTTTTAGGCTATGGGGAGCCATTCAAATGTTTGGAGCCATGAAATATGATTAGAAAAATTGTAATTTTTATGAAATGTTGGGGTGTCGCATATGTACATTAAAGTGTGCAAACCAAACGAGTATGACTCAGTGCTTTATCACAGTGAACAGACCTGTCACTCTAATCAAGATGTAGAATATTACAGACTCTAGAAACCCCCCTTGAATTCCCTGCTGGCCCTCTCAGTTACTCCTCCTTCCTCCCTAAAGGTTGTCTCTGGGGGTTTCAACGTCACAGATTGATTTGCCTGCTTTGGAGATACAAATGCAAGCCTTCAGTGTGTTCTTCCCAGCGCCGCTCAGCATTCTGGGAGAGTCACTCAGCCTGTTGCCCGTAGCAGCTCACCCATTCTTGTTGCTGTGTGTGATTCTTTGTGCGATTATATCATAGTTTTCCGTAGTCCTTCTGTTGTTCACCTGTGGATTCTTTTGGATTTTAGTAGCTTACACGTAGAGGCTAATGATTTATCCTCTGAGAATGATGGTTTAACTATAGGTTCTTTTATAGACTGAAAGACTAACACACACACACATATATAATTATGCAAACTGTAAATAATGGTAGTTTTCATCTTTCCTTTCCAGTCCTTTGTAATTTTTCCTCCTTGTTACACTGGTCGGGATCTTTGGGAGAATATTAAAAATTAGTGGTGACAGAAGACATCCTTGTCTTTTTTTGCCCTTTTCAGAGAATACATTTGGTGTTTCACTGTTAGGTATGATGTATCTTATAAGTTAGTTTTGTTGATGACTCTGTTATCAGACCAAAGTTTCCTCCTATTTCTCCTTTGCTAAGTATGTGTGTGTGTTGTTATTGATTAAATGTTTTTCCTGTATCTGTTGAGATAATCATGAGAATTTTTTCCTTTATTCTGTTCATGTTAAATGCATTTTGGGAATAAACCCAACTGATATATAATAGATCAGTTTGAGGATTTACATCTTTATAATGTTGAGTCTCTGAATCCATGGGCATGATGGATTCGTCCATTTATTTAGTTCTTCATTTTCTCTCAGAATTTTGTTGTTTTCTCTGTAGAGATCTTATATATTTTTCCTTGATTCCTAGTTTTTTTTTGTTGTTGTTGTAATTGCTATTGTTATGCTTTTAAAATTTCATTTTCTAATAGTTTATTGCTATTATGTATAAGTACAAGAGATTTTTATATTGATCTTGTATCTAGTGATTCACACATTCATTCCAGTAGTTAGTCTATAGATTCTTTTTTAAAATTTAAAAAAAAATTTAAACTTTTATTTTGGAGTAAAGTTTCAAGTGTACAGCAAAGTGATTCAGTTTTGCATATACATGTATGTATTCTTTTTCAAATTCTTTTCCCATTTAGCCTGTTACATAATATTGAGTAGAGTTCCCATAGGGATACAGTAGGTCCTATAGATTCTTGTGGATTTTCTGTAAAGACTGTAAGGTCATGTGTAAATAATAGTGGTATTTTTTCTGTCCATTCTTAATATTTTATTTATTAAAATGCTGTGTATTCTTCAGGTCAATGTTGAATAGAAATCATGAAGGCAGATAGCCCTCTAACACTGCCTGTTGTAAGAGGAAAGCTTCTAATATTTCACTATAAAATATGATATTAACGCTAGGCTTTTCTAGATATTCACTGAAACTGATGATGTTCCTTTATATTCTAGATTGTTAAGAGTTTTTAATCATAATGGATAGGGAACGTGATCTTTTGCTTTTTTTGCTATTCATTGATATGATGAGATGATTTTTCTTCTTGATTTTGTTAGAATTGAATTGATTGATTTTGATGGGGGCTCCTCAGTTTTGTTTTAAATTGACAATTTTATTGAGATAATTTTAGTGGTTGATTGATTTTAAAACAAACTTCCATTCCTGAAGTAAACCATGTTTAGTCATGGTGTATTATCCTTTTCATATAATGTTGGATTTGATTTGGTAGTATTTTACTTAGGAATTATATAGTGTCCTGTTAGTCGTTCAGTCATATCTGACCCTTTGTGACCCCATGGACTGCAGCCCACCAGGCTCCTCTGTACATAGGATTTTCCAGGCAAGGATACTGGAGTGGTTTGCCATTTCCTTCTCCAGCCGGTCTTTCCGACCCAGGGATCGAACCCAGGTCTCTTGCATTGCAGGCAGATTGTCTGCACTGCAGGCAGATTGTATATAGCTCTATAAGAGAGATTAACCAGTAATTTTTCTTACTTGGAATTTTAATGTAAGGTTTTTTTTATCAAGGTTATGCTCTTCTAATAAAATGAGATGAGAATTGTCTTTATTTTTTTCAGACGATTTTTCTAAGATTGGCTTTGTTTCTTAGATGTTTGGAAGAATTCATGGTGACATACTGTGGATGCTATCTTGACTAGTGTAGCTTTTCAGTGAATCTTAAAGTTGGGTAGTGTCATTCTTTCAGTTGTATTCTTTTTCAAATCTTGTTTTGTCTGTTCTAGTTTTTTTACGTTTCCAAATGAATTTAAGAATTAATTTGCAAACATCTACAAATTTAATGCTGAAAATTTGGTTTAAATTGAACTGAATCTATTATTTGAGGAGACTCGACATCTTTTGGAGAAGGAAATGGCAACCCACTCCAGTATTCTTGCCTGGAGAATTCCATGCACAGGGTAGCCTGGTGGGCTACAGTCCATGGGGTTGCAAAAAGTTGGACCCAACTGAGCAACTAACACGCACGACATCTTTACTATCTTGAGTCTTCCAGTTCATGAACATGATATGTCTTTTCATTTATTAGATCTTCCTTGATTTCTTTAATCAGCATTGTTTAGTTTTTAGCATACAGATCTGTATTTATTTTTTAGACTTGTGTATTTTTTTTGTGTGTGGAGAATTTAAAGTGGTATTGGTTTTTGAAATTCAGTTTCCAATCGTTTATTGCTAGAAATATGGTTGATTTTTGTTTGTTTCCCTTGTTCTTTTAATCTTGCATTTTATTGGTTCTAGGAGTTTTTTGGTGGATTTTCTGAGATTTTCTATATAGACAGTCATGTTAATTGTGAATAGGGTAAGTTTATTTCATTCTTCCCAATACGTATGCCTTTCTTTTTTTTTTCTGCCTGATGACACTACATAGGTCTTCCAGTACACATATAGCCTAAGACTGGTGATGGTGCATTTCTGCCTTGTTCCCATCCTAGGTGAATGTCTTCCGTTTTCCACCATTAAGTATGTATGTTAGCTGCAGGGTCTTATTCTCACCAGAACTTTTTATTATGTGTCCTTTTGATTATAGCCATCCTTGTGGGTGTGAAGTTCAACATTTTTATATTAGTTTTTGCATGATATATCTTTTCCTATTCTTTCATTTTTAACCAGCCTGTATCATTATATTTGAAGTGAGTTTCTTGTAGCCAGCATATAGTTGAGTCTTTTTTTTTTTTTATCTTTTCTAAATTTCTATCCTTTAACTGGTGTATTTGGAACATTCACATTTAGATTTGGGTCTGCCACTTTTATTATATTTTTCTCTTTGTTACCTCTGTTTTTTATTCTTCCTTTCTGCTTTCCTGCTTATTTTGGTTAATTTGACCATTTTTTAGTATCCCATTTTAGTTAGATATATCTATATAAATGTCTTTGTATAATTTCCTTAGTGGTTGCTGTGGGTCAGGAAGATCCCCTGGGGAAGGAAATGGCAACCCATGCAAGTGTTCTTGCCTGGGAAATCCCATGGACAGAGAAGCCTGGCAGGCTACAGTCCATGGGATTGCAAAAGAGTCAGACACGACTTAGTGACTGCTGCTGCTGCTGCTAAGTCGCGTCAGTTGTGTCCGACTCTGTGCGACCCCACGGACTGTAGCCTACCAGGCTCTTCCGTCCAAGGGGTTCTCCAGGCAAGAGTACTGGAGTGGGTTGCCATTGCCTTCTCCGGACTTAGTGACTAAACAATATTTAATGTGTTTGGAGCTTTTTTAGTACAGATTATAATATACATTACTTCCCTGGTGGCTCAGATGGTAAAGCGTCTGTCTGCAATGGGGGAGACCCGGATTTGAGCCCTGGATTGGGAAGATCCCCTGGAGAAGGAAATGGCAATCCACTCCAGTACTGTTGCCTGGAAAATCCCATGGACAGAGGAGCCTGGTAGGCTACAGTCTATGGGGTCGCAAAGAGTTGGACACGACTGAGCGACTTCACTTTCACTATAATATACATTATTTACACAGTCTTCTTAGAATAAATGCTTTACTGTTTCAATTGGAATGTAGAAAACCTTACAACATTTGAGTTTTTTAATCTTCCCTCCTTTATGTTGTAGTTGTCTTAAATATTATTGTTATATGTGTTGAAAATCCTGTTGGATAATCTTGTAATTATCCTTTGTATTTTCCTTTCAAAGGAGAATAGTAGTTAATAGTGGTCGTTAAGTAACTAAAGATACTCTTGCAGTTTTTTCTTCATTCCTGATCTTCTGAGTGTGCGTATTTGTTTGTTCTGGAATTAATATTGTTTACTTTCTGTCTAAAGAACTTCCTTCAGGGATGATTTTTAGAGTAACTTTGCTGGCTAGAAGTTTTCTTAGTGTTCCTTCATCTGAGAATGTCTTCATTTCACCTTCATTCCTGAGGGATGTTTTTGCTTAGTATAGAATTCTGAATTGTTCTTTCAGCATTTAAAAATGTTGTGTCACTTCTTTCTGACCTTCATAGCTTGTTTTTTTTTTAAACTATTATTAAATTTATTTGGCTGCGCTGGGTCTTCGTTGTGGCCCACGGAATCTTTGATCTTCCTTGTGGCGCGCAAGATCTTCAGTTGCCGTTTGTGGGATCTAGTTCCCTGATCAGGGAGATGGAACCCAGGCCTCCTGCATTGGGAGCATGTAGTGTTAATCACTGGACCACCAGGGAGGTCCCCGAACCTCCACGGTTTTTTATGAACAATCTGCAGTTGTCTGAATTGTTGTGTTCTTGTAAGTAATGCATCAATTTTCTGAATGCTTTCAAGATTTTCTCCATTTTCTTTTAGTTTTTAGCAGTTTAATTATGATGTACCATGGCTTAGATTTCTTTCTGCTTTTCCTATTTGGAGTTCATTGAGCTTTTTGAATCTAAGAACTTATGTCTTTTGTTAAATTTGGGATGTTTTCAGGCTCTATGTGTTAAATTTTTTTTTCCCCTCAATAATATTCTTTCCTTTTGAGAGTCTGTAACTATCAGTTAGGCCCCTTTGTATTTATTATCTCACAGGTCCCTGAAGCGCTGTTCATTTTTTTCCAATTATTTTTCTGTCTGTGGATCAGATTTGATAACTAGCATTGATATGTCTTCAAGTTCATTGACTTTTCTTCTGTCATTTCCATTCTGCTGTTGAGTCCACATTTTGCAGTTGGTTGATAGTCTTTAAGGCTCTTTTAAATTCTCTGTATATTGTTTGTTTCTTTAACTTGATGATTTATTTATTGTAGAAGGTAGTTTATTGATCCCAGTGATTTTCCATGGTGTGGACTTTCTAATTGCATCTTTATAGTACCATTTAAACATGTTTTCTGTCCCCTGTGTTTTGTGTAGTTTGGAAGTTAGATCCAGAATGAAGGTCAGCAGACTATATGGTTTGTGAGTCAAATCCAGGGCCCCCTGTTTCTATGAGGGTCTCTGGGAGCATAGCTGTGCTCACTGGTTTGCGTGTTACCTGCAGTTTGTCTGCTACAGCAGCGGAGTGGAGCAGGTGTGACAGGGACTGTGAGAGTGGCCAAGCCCAAAATACTCATGCTCTGTTCCTTTACAGAAAAGGTTTGTTTACCTCAAACTCAGCTTTTAAACAAGTACATTTATGGTGGTTATGTAATGTTTGGTTTCCTGTATTTTTGTGATGTTAACAGTCATTGCTCATATTTGGTGCTCTTTTCAGGGATCACCTACCTTTCTGATGGTGATATATACGCGTGTGTGTGTGTGTGTGTGTGTGTGTATACACACATACATTTTTTTTTTTGCTGGGTATGTTATTATAGATTGGCATTTTCCTTTCACTGTTTTCTGGCTTTCATTCTTTGACTTATTGTTAGCTATCAGTCTTATTAGTCTTTAGAAGGTAATCTGTCATACTGTATCCCCCACCCCACTCCCTGAATGATTTTGAGATTTTTCTGGTTTTAGTTTTCATCAGATATATTATACTGTTTGTATATAATATAAATTATATATTGTGTCAGATATATATTATACTGTATTATCTTTGTTTTTATCATGCCTTGACTTTATAGTGCTTCTTGAATCTGTGGCTTCAGATACTTTGTCAGAATTAGGAAATTCTCAGTCATATGTCATTTTCTCTTCTGCCCTATTTTTATTTCCTCCTTTTCTAAGACTCCTATTATATATATTTAGATCTTAATACTCTGTGCCATATTATATCTTTTATGTTCTTTCCTGTTTTTAATTTTCCATCCTTCTGTCATTCTGTGCTTATCAGTGGTGTTTTCTTCTGACCTTTCTTCCACTTCACTAGTTTTTGTTTGTGTCCAGTCTGCCATCAAGCCCACCCTTGAATTTCTTAATTTAATTATTTCATTAAAATTTTTCTTTGTATGGTTCTTTGTTATAGGTTTCAGGTCTGTTACAGTTCCCCAGATTTTAAGGATTTGTTTCATTCTTTTTTGTTTTCTGCTTTTGACTGTGGCATATGGGATCTTAGTTCCCCTACCAGGGCTTCCCCCTGCAGTGGATGTGCAGAGTCTTAACCACTGTACTGATAGGGAAGTTGCATTAAGTATCTGTTTCTGATCATTCTTTTATTTGAATCTCCTTTGGGCCTTTTCCTAATATAAGTTTTTCCCTCTTAGTTTTTGGTCATTTATTATTTCCTTTAATGTCTGTTTATTTCTCACTGAGTGCCAGAAACTGAATGTGAAAAATGTTGGCAATAGTTTGAGAATGAATGTTCTAGAAACTTAAAATATCTGTATGTGATTCTTATAAAGTCTAAGGGAAGAGTAAACAAGTGTGGAGAAGAAGCAACTGGTTAGAGTCAATTGACAGAATCATCCTGCATTCTAGGTCTAATAGAGAAGGAAATGAGGGAAACTGGGAGAAAACAAAGCTGTTAAAGAATGTGGATTGAGATGACTAAAAAAACAGGAGGTTGGCGTCAAAGAAGGGATATTAGATTCTTTTTTTTTTTTTGATATTAGATCTTAAGACTGAAAATAAGTGATCAAAGAGAAAAAAAGTGCTCTGGAAAATAATTGTAGGGTTGAGTTTAGACTAGGAATCAGTCACTTAGGGTTGAAAAGTCTAAGTCTTAAATGACTGGTAAAGAGCAGGAAGAGAATTTCAGGCTACACGTTACTTTGCAGCTTCTTTTCTTCTTCAGATTTTCTTTGAAATTGCCTTTAGCCTGAGTGCTCTGACAGTGTTCGGCGCAGTTAGGGCTGAGGACCGGAGGCCATCCTCCTTTTTCTGCCCTAGGCTTCTCACACCTCGCACCCTTACATGGGTTAATGTGGTTACGAAATAGCTGGATTGCAGGTTTAGTTTCAAAACTCTTAGTTCACTGAACTTTCTTTAACTCTTTGGGGGTATTAATACCTGCCCATTTTACCACAGGTTTTTTGTAAAGGTCTGCTGGAATGTTTGAACTATTTTAAAAATAAAAAATACTGTACAAATGGAAGGTGGTTAATAATCACATGCTTGGTGGAGAATTACGTGATTTATAATTGCACTCAAGGAAAAATTTTAAAAGCAAGGACTTATTACATATGCATTTATTTTATTCATGTATCAATCTTGGGTGTTCATTGGAAGGACTGATGCTAAAGCTAAAACTCCACTACTTTTGCCACCTCATGTGACGAGTTGACTCACTGGAAAAGACTCTGGTGCTGGGAGGGATTGGGGGTGGGAGGAGAAGGGGACGACAGAGAATGACATGGCTGGATGGCATCACTGACTCTGTGGACATGAGTTTGAGTAAACTCCGGGAGTTGGTGATGGACAGGGAGGCCTGGCGTGCTGTGATTCATGGAGTCGCAAAGAGTCGGACACGACTGAGTGACTGAACTGAACTGTGTTAAGAAAAATTTATGACAGAATTATGTGTGAATTGGAGCATATCAGCATTGGAAATTAATACTACCGTTTTCTGCTTTAGGACAGAAATACACATATATTCTCATTGTCTTTGAGAAAATGAATATCTTTTGAAAAAGAAATCAAATATTGTAAAAGTAAATAAATTGTCACATTGTATGAATTTAAACTTTTAGTTTCTATTTAGATTCTATAATAAAATTTAAACATGTTATACTATTAGAGGGTATGTGTCATTTGATATATTAATAAAATAAAACAGTCTGGGTCCTAACAGAATATTATAACTCGTAGGTAAAACAGTATTTAAAATTTTAGAAAACTAAAGTATAAAATTATCTGTCTCCAGGCAAAATTTGGTTTCTCTGATGTTACTGGAATTGATTATTCTCCATCTGCAATACAGCTTTCTGGAAGTATTATAGAAAAAGAAGGTTTATCTAACATTAAGTTGAAGGTAACTATTATTTATATTGCTGTCATTGTTATTTATAATAAGTTATGAAGTTTAAATGTTTCTGTTGTGTATTAATTTGCTGACATCCTTAAACTCATAAATTAAGGATCAATCAAATAATCCAAAATGATAACTTTTTAAGTAGCAGTATTAAAATTTTCAGTCTAGTCAGTTTGGGGAAGTTATTTTCTCCTTTTCCTCTTGTGTTCAAGTATGTTTATTTTGCCTTTCTGTCTCTCTTTTTTTGCCAAATACACATGAATAATAGCTAACTTTGAATTAACCAGATCAAAAATTTGTAAATGCATAAAGTGGTATAATGCCCCAAAGATTACTTATTTTGCCCTCTGATCTGTGAGGAGGTGATGACACTTGCATTTACGTTTTCACCCCAGGCTTCTCCTGTGAACCCTAGAATTATAGAAACGCTGCATATTCTATAGTTCCACTTAGATGGCTAATAGCCCATTAATTAGTCCAAAAGGAGACTCTTGGTTTCTCCCTTAGCCTTCCCACTCACGCCCATCCCCATCCCACTCTTTCCTTATTTTCAGTAGCCAGGAATTCCCTGGTGGTCCAGTGGTTAAGATCTCAAAAGCTGTGAGGTACTGCTGAAAAAATAATCCTAGAACCTTGGTTTTAGCTTTAGAATATTTGAGAAAATGTGTCATTCCTTGATATTTCCACTGCTGCCTCCTAGATCCAAGCAACCATCAGCAGCCTCTTACTTAGCCTTCCCATTTCCACTCTTACCACTCTGCTGTCCATTACCACAGGGCAGCCAGAGTTTATATATATATATATATACATATAATTAAATTTATTTTATTTATAACTGAAGGGTAATTGCTTTACAGTATTGTGTTGGTTCCTGCCAGACATCAGCATGAATCAGCCCCAGGTGTACAGATGTTCCTTCCCTCTTGAACCAACCCCCCTTCCACCTCCCTCCCCATCCCACCCTGCTAGGTTGTTATGAGCCCAGAGTTGTCTTTTTAAATGTAAATCAGCCTCCAAGCACTTCCCCACTGCACTTAGAATGGAATCTGAACCCCCACCCAGCCTTGCAGAGCCCCCTGGTTTTTACCCCTTTCCTTCTATATCACCAATACTCCAGTCACTCTGACTTTCTGTCTGCTCCTGATACATTTCAGCCTTGTTTTTCTCCAGTCTTTATTCCTGCTGCTCTCTGCCTAGAATGTTCTTGCCCCAGATCTTAGTTTGTTTGGCTCATTCTCATCATTCTGATCTCTTCTCAAATATCACTTTCTCAAAGAGGTCTTGCCTGACTACTTTTCCAAAACATTTCTCTTCCTAATCACTCACTGTCTTTATTTTTTCTCTTCATAGCACTTTATCTGAAATAATTTGGTTAGCTTATTTATTGTTTGCCTGTCCTTTTAAAGAATGTGAAATATATTCTCATACAGAGATCTTTTGTTTTGTCTGCAGTTATAGTCCCAGGGCCTGAAATGTCCCTACGTGTCGTAGTTGTCTATGGACTACTTGTTGTATACATGAGTACTTTTATACAGGCAGTTAGGGTAGAAACTTCTCCAGACTTGAGTATTGTGAGTGGTAGTCATTACTTTGCCTCAGGTGTAATGATGTGGGGTGGGAGTGGGAAACCTATGTTTGAGTGTTTGAAAACATACAATACACATTTAAAAATCAAATAATAATGAAGTTTTAGATAATACACCATTTATAATTATTTTGTTAAGTTTATATGAATAATCACAAACTAACTGCTTAATTTTTCAAAGTAGCTTTTCAGAATTAATTTTGTTGGCAAATTATTTCAAATATTTTATGAAATTGAGGCAGATCACTATTCCAGATGCTTCTGAAATATCAGTAAGTTATTGAAAATGAATGAGGTGAATGATACATGACTTTCAAAATCTGAAATGCATGATATTTGAAAAGTTAGGTAATTGCAGTTTAAACAGCCCTTTAATTTCTTAAGCTTTGTACTGTTTGTTGTAGTTGCTTTGTAAGCTGCTGAATCAAGGCAATACAACTTTGATTTACCATGTTTACTTCAGGTCAGACAACTAGTAATATCAGCTAAAAATCATCATATTTCCAGTGACCTATTTGAGTTCCAGATATTTTTTTTGTCATTTAAAAAAGATGTCAAATATTCTGCTTTTCAACAGAAATAACTTTTTCATAAACTGGGCTTGTGAGCTCCATTATGTGCTGGTATTATTAGGCAGTACACCTGGATTTGATTTGTTTCCAAATTTGTAGAGATTTGGAATGTCCAGGAAACATTGTCAGTCTTGCTTACTAATCTTAGCTTTAATGATCTTGGAATGAAGCACATAAAAGGTAGCTGTAAAGTTGAAAATATGTTTATTATATGTAAAATGCCATTGTAATTAATTGCTCCTTTTATCTATCACTTTTTACAGATTGTTACTTAAATTCAGTAAAGGTTGTGTGCGGATTGTTTCACATAGACATTGATTTTTAATATAGGTAGAAGACTTTTTGAACCCTTCCACAAAGTTGTCTGGATTTCATATATGTATTGACAAAGGGACTTTTGATGCCATAAGCCTTAATCCTGACAATGCAGTTGAGAAGAGGAAACAATATGTGAAATCTCTCTCCAGAGTGTTGAAAGTGAAAGGCTTTTTTCTAATAACTTCATGTAATTGGACCAAGGAAGAGTTGCTAGATGAATTCAGTGAAGGTAAATGGCTGTATATTGTTTAAATGTGTTCTTACCTCATGTTGAATGCACTCAAATAGGTTTTTTTCTTGGTGTTGCAGTGTTTTACTTTTCTGTTTGTGGGAGTTGCCTGCTTTTCTTCTTTGTTAATAACCATGGCAGTACTTTTAACTGTATATTCGAAGAACAAAGAAATAATATTGGTTGAGATCCAGAGTCCTTTATAAAATTTTCCAAGAAATTCTGGCAGTTAAGTACTAAAATTTATGAGCCTGTAAAAATTAAGTTCTTTATTTAAACTGTATAATCTCTTATTTAGAGAATCAAAACAAAGAAAGCACATATATTATGCTTCTGAATTCAGTGCACTGATATACCAGTAATTAGTAATAATAGTAATAATGCAGGTGGTATTAGTGTTTTTTAAAGTCATATATGGTGAGAGTTTTAATTCTGTGAATACTAGTGGTCATTTAGGTGTTTAGGATTTTCCTTCTTGTTTTCAGTGTATATTCTTTTTTTTTACATTGCATAGAAGCAAAACATAGGAATTTAGAAGAATTAATGCATATTAATTCTTGAGGAAATCTCTGCCTTTTTGCAAGATTTTGGTGCCAACAGGAACGTTTTTTTTTTTTCCCCCGATTAGCAAAGTATAATTAGTACCGTGTCTGCTAAATGGGAATCTTGTGAGAATCTTTAATCCATACGCAAATACTTTGAGCTTTGACAGACTGCTCCTTGCATGGTTGAAGGATTATTTCACCTGCCAGTTACTCAGGCAGTACACAGGCCTTTCTGGAAAGTACCTTGAGACTCTATAACTAGATGTGTGCTTGTTTTTTCCTTACACTCCATTTCAGGTTAGTATTAAGGGTTTTTTTTTAAGGAATGGGAAGAATTTTCAGCATGGAGTATTAATAAGTGACATGGTACTAAATTTGTGGTTAAATTTTGAACTTCAGTTGTCACAAGCTAACGGGAAATGGATTTATAACTATGTTGCATGTGCTTCATCTCAAGAATTTGTTTTACTTTTGGTAGTGAGGGACTAGGCAGTAGGAGGGAGAACAGTTAACACATGTCCTTCTGTGTGCTTTCGATGGCTTTGGCAGGTTATATGATGTAAAACTTGAAGTGTTTGAGGCTTGAAATGTGAGCTTGAGGCTTCATTACTGCTGCCTCTGGAAAACAAGAATGATGTGATTTATTGTCTTTTATTTCATGTCATTAATTTTATTATCTTCTATGTTAGATTTGTTTCCTTTAGAACTGTTGAGGCCCTGTACCAATAGTCTTTTTTCCTGAAGCTTGACAGTTTTAATAAATGCTCAGCATTACACTGTGTAGGGCAAGTTCCTTTCCTGGTTTTTAAATACAGGTGTTCTCTTTTACCCTTGAAACCACCAGACAAAAACATATTTGTCTGTCTTTGATAATGAGGAACAGACTTTAGCCTGGTAAAGAGTGCTTAAAAATCTGTCTCTGAGAACTACTAAGTAAATTCTTTAGCTTATGTTCAGTTTCAGAACTTAATGCAGAATTTAAATAAGTGAAATGGTGCCACAGGAAATGTTAAAGAAATAATTATATACACTGAAAACATTTTTCTTCTCTTTGAAAATGGTTTTTGGAGTTAGACACAAGACACTGCCACGCATCGCTGCCGAGGGGCTTCTCACTGGGGTTTAAGATTGGCTTCTGTGGTCCCTTTTGCACAGAATAAAGCTTGCTTCACTAATTGTTTCAGGTTCTTTGCTTCTTTCCTAATTTGAAATGTAAATGTTCGTAAATCTGTTGAAGTGAATTTTTCCTTTATAGCCCTATTATATAAATATTTGGTGGTGGTATTTGTTTTGGTTAAGATTGCTTACTCTTTTGACAGACACTAGGATATTCTAATTTGATGTCCAAGGAAATTGACTTTCTTACAACTAGGGAATTAAAAAAAACTCGGAAACCTACCTTGCAACAAAAGTAACCCAGATTCGTTATGAAAAACATTTGAGAATATCAGTAACCCCAGTTCAGTTAGTTCATTCGCTCAGTCGTGTCCGACTCTTTGCGACCCCATGAATCACAGCACACCAGGCCTCCCAGTCCATCAGCAACTCCCGGAGTTCACTCAAACTCAGCTCCATTGAGTCGGTGATGCCATCCAGCCATCTCATTCTCTGTCGTCCCCTTCTCCTCCTGCCCCCAATCCCTCCCAGCATCAGAGTCTTTTCCAGTGAGTCAGCTCTTCAGTATATAGATTAAAACAATTAAAATTCATTATCTCTGGTATACAACCACTTTTAACACTTTGATGTGTTACTACTGAAATATAACAGCTTAAATTCTGTAGTGTTAATTTAGGGAGTTAAAATATTCTAGAAAATTTACACAGACAGCTCCATTTTCTTTTGAAAATTTTTATTATGAAGTATTTGAAATACAGAATTTCAGAAAACAGATAGGGGTGTGTCCGCATGTATCCACCACAGTGGCTCCATTTTTTAGCATTAAAATATATTGTTTAAAAGGCCTGACCTTCTTTGGGAAAGTTTTCTTACGGTTAGTTATTTTTTACAGTTAGTTATTGATTAGCATTTTCATATCTATTTATTAAGATTTGGTAAATTTTGGTTAAGAATATGAACTATGTACTATAAGAATATGAACTATGAAAAGTATAAAAAACCAATTAATACCATAGTGTATATCCTTTTAAGCATTTTTTTCTGTTTACAAGAGTTATTTGAGCCTTTCCAATTGGAAAGATCTTTCCAATCTTTCAGGGATGGAAACTTAGAAAATATAGGCATCTCCTTCCCCAAAAGAAAAAAAAAAGGTTCTCCCAAACTACTCGAACCATCGTCAGAGAAAACCATGGTAAACTGTCACCCACCCTTACTTGTCTTATTTTTTAAAAACAGAATAATAACACATTAAATTTCCATTTTGTTTTATAGTTTAGGAGAATAGCACATTATCTTATTTTGATCTTCACAGAATTACTGGGAGTTAGGTAGGGCAGTGATACCTGTAACCTCCTTGCGTGGAAATTGAGGATTCTGGGTGAGGTAAATTGACCTTAACCTAATAACCTGCCATCTAGTAAGTGGTGGAGGTGGGACTTGACCCAGGATGTTTGAATCCACGTTAAGTGGGGGGAAAAAAGAATCACCCTGCACTGCTTTGGCAGTTACTGCTTCCTCGTCTTCCCAAGTTGAGTTCAGTTTGGGTCTGGATCTTGGGTTCCGCACCGTTATTTTTACTGTCGTAAAATATATATGACATGAAATTTACCGTTTAGCCATTTTTAAGTTTACAGTTCTGTGGCCTTAAGTCCATGCTCATTGTTGTGCAGTCATCACCCTGTCACCCCCATCCATCTCCAGAACTTTATCATTTTTATTTCCTCGTTATTTAACTTTTCTATATTAAAATGCTTTTATATACCTGATATGGATTGATTGAATTATGTGTGGAAAGCACTCAAAACAGTACTTGATGCATGGTAAGACCTCAGCACACGATAAGCTGCTTACAGCTGGACGGTGAAGGAGGCTGATGGAGGTGCAGGGTTTGCGTGCTTAATGATAACGGCGCGTGTGTGCTTAGTCACTCGGCCGTGCTCTTTGTGACCCCGTGGACTGTACCCACCAGACTGTGGGATTTCCCAGCCGAGGATACTGGAGCAGGTTGCCATTTCCTGCTTCAGGGGATCTTTCCAATCCAGGGATTGAACCTGCATCTCCTGTATCTCCTGCGTTGCAAGCAGATTCTTTACCTGCTGAGCCATTGAGGAAAGCACTGTGCATGACGGGATGATGAAAAGAAAGTGGAGGAGATGAGGCACGGATGGGAAGCTGCTCTTCTCCAGTTTGATTTTGTCTGCTGCTTGTTGATTTCAGTGTTTTGGCGTGTATATACATACACACATAGAGTAGAATGGAAAATCATAAAGTGAAGTTTAGTCACAGTTCAGTTTGGAATCATGTAGTTTTATGAAAGGTTCGAAGGTACTTTGTTAATACAAACATCCCTTCACTGTGGGAGTCAGTCCCTAATGAAAGTGTTTTAACTTTGGCAGGATTTGAACTTTTCGAAGAGCTGCCCACACCCAAGTTCAGCTTTGGAGGCCGATCTGGAAACAGTGTAGCAGCATTGGTTTTCCAAAAAACATGAGACTTTTCACTGGACAGATTCAGTTAGTGTCTTTTTAAGAAGCTCTACATCAAAGTAAACCTGACACAGAAAATGCAAGTGCAAGTCAATCTTTAGTAAGTACACAGGATGCACATTTTGAGCAGAAATAATGGGCTGGTTAAAAAAAAATCATGAGCATGTAAGTGGTTGGGTTTTAGAGATCAACCAAGAATAATTTTAAAATTTTCTTTTGTATTTGAAATGTAAATATTTCTCTTTCAGATTAAAAAAATTATTCCTGTAACTGCTAAACAGTTAAAACTTTAAAGCAGTAAATTAATTTACAGAAAGCTTGTATCTTTGATTTTTGCACCTCAGTAAAGGTGAATTGAATATAGCTAATTTTTAACTAGACTATTATAAAACATAATAAGTGTGATATTTTGGGTTGAATGGTGATTTTTTTTTAAATGATTAACTATCTGAGAAAATGTCTCAGCCCTTACGTATGTAATTAAAATCAGATAAATGTATCAGTTGATCAAGAACTATTTACTGAAGTTTTTTCTTTGGCTGAAGGTTTTCTGTACACTGTGACTGACGAACAGTAGGAGGAAAGACAACTCAGAGACACTGTTACATGCTGGCGCTGTTTCGTTGTATCGTCTTACCGAGTCACTGAATTCCCTCAGGGTCTTCTCCAGGCATATTACCTATTTCTAATATAGAAATAGTACCTATTTCTGCACATTGGACAGCTAGTGCGGGATGGAGCCAGGGCTCCTCTGTGGGTCTGCCTCTAAAACCTCGTCTCTAGTAGTTTGCTTCCCAGGTCTCAGTCTCTGCCGTTACGGCATTTACAGTTCATTAGGGGAACTAGGGCTGGTACACCAAAAATTCTGTCGGAGAAGTTGGGCAGTTATTTCTAGTGGCTCTGCAGCTCCTTGTTAGTGACTGTTGGTTGCTGGACTGTGAGAATAGTGAGTCATCCGTCATTAATTTTCACTGTCTCCCTACTTGTCTTACAAGACTTGCCTAATCAAGAACTGAATTATGTCATTCTTCTGTCAAAGGTGGTGTAAGTTTTATATATCTATATCCTCAGGGCTCTGGGGACAAAGATGTTCTAGTTAGGCACTGATCAGCAAGAGAAACAGTTTATTTATGATAGTTTTTGAAAAAATAAGTTTTATTAATCCTCACTGCCATTTTGTCTGTGCACTGATGTTTTAATATTGGAGTAATAATACGGGTCTTTAAAAAGTGATAATAGTTTTTATGATTTGCAGCTTTTGGGTCCTGTTGGACCAGAATTTTTGTTTGTTTAGCAAATGCTTTTCCAGTACTGAGCAAGTCTAGCATTACACCCTTTTTCTTTTCATTTTTGTCCGGAGGGAGACAGGGGGAGGAGAAGGGTAGTTTGGTTTAGATCAACATTAATCAATCATTAAGATAACTATCTGCCTTACACCGGATAACTGAAGACATGTCCATAAACTTTCAACACAAATAACACTTTTGGAAAAGCTTTAATTTTTAACATGAAAAAGTGAGAAATAAAATAAAATTTTATTATTAAAAATTAATATGTGGAAATTAAAATTAAAAAATTTTAATTAGAAAAATTAAGATATATGTGATCTAAACATGTAAAATTAATTGTGTTGATGTTATAAACTAGACTCAGGATCTTAAACCATAGAAACAGTGTTATATAATTTATTGAGGTGATCTTGTTTTTGTTGTTTTCCACGTTAATATTCCTTGATTTTAAATACCATATTAGCGTGTAGGTACTCTTTTAGAATTCTTAGTTGTTTATGCTATTGTGAGGCATCAGTGGAGCAAAACAGGCTTTCTGTGAAAACCAGACTAAGACGTTGAGTTTGATTCACTGACAGTTGGAGAGCGCCTTTGTTGAAAAGCTCCTTGAGTCACTATTGTGGGGGTATGTGTGTTCTGTTTGCAGAGATGTAGGACTTTTGGCAGGAGAATCATGGAACTGATGATAAGGTTAGGAAAGGAGAGTTGTCATCTCCTCTTAGCAGTTTAATCCTGCTGGAATCCAGCCTCTCAGAGATTGAAATCAGAACAAATGGAAGGTCCAAAGATGCTAACAATAAATTATTAATATTTTCAAATAATACCACACTTTCAAAGTCAGGCCAGTAAATGTCCCCAAGTTATTGAATCAAGTCATAAACACATTATTATCAAATTTAGTTTTGATTCGTCATAACAGATATGTGGGTAACTGCGAAGGAAATCATGCAGTTCTGAAAGGGAACAGGTAGGTTATGTAGTGAGTGCTGTTTTATCTGGACAAGAAGTTGGAACTGTAATTTTATTTCATCAAAAGACACCCTTATTTTGAGAAAACTTGTTTGAAATGCAAACGAGATTTCTCTGTGGAGCCTGCACGGAATTGTTGCTTTTCATGATGATGTTATTGCTGCATAACAGTCCACTTCTGTGTGTAGGAAGTGTGTGTGCAAGTCCAAAGGGATTGGAGGCCTGAATGGGTGAGTTACACCAATTAACAAAGGGAAAGTTTTCAGAACATTTTGTTTTAAGCCAGGTGCACAAGTTAGAGTTGCTTTTTGGGCCTAGCGTTTATGTATCTGAGAATCAAACCTGACACTACTCTTGGCAGCTAAACTAAAGCCATTTTAAAATAAGTACAAACTGTCCTTGAATGATTTTTTTCCCTTTATAGTGGCAATGAGTTTGCCTTTTCTTCATCTGTGATATGTGTGCAATTTTCTGTTTATTTTGGGGGAAGGAGGGAGGTAAACATACATGAAAGACTTTTAGTCTTTATATGAATAATGTGTTTCAATTCATTTATTTTTAAATTTTCTTGATCCTGTAACACATTATCTATATGTTGACTTTCATTCACATTCATCCAGAATATAATAGAAACCTTAATTTTAAAAAACCCAGATGAGTAATTAGGTTTTATGTGGCTTTGAGATAATTTTTCTTAAACTGATATGCAAAGAAATAGAGTATCCCTGCCAGTGTGAATAGACTTTGATTTATGTTCTCTTAAATAATTTTAGTTGTGTGTGTGTCTGTGTCTGGAAGCCTGCAATGAAAAGGTGTATGAGTGTGAAAAATTAGTTACTCTCTAGATTAGCTTTCTACCCCTGTGGGGACACTTGGGTTTGATTCCCTGCTGTTAGCACTGTGAGCTAGAGCTAGATAGAAGGTATGTGCTCCAGAGACAGCCTTCCGCTCTGAGAGCAAGAGACCAAGTGTCTTGTGTTCCACTGTAGTAACCTCTTTAGCTAATTGTGGGTGTGTGGAGGAGGAAGGGTGCCCAGGGGTGTTGCTGGGGTCTGAAAGGAGTCTTTTCTAGTACACTTCACAGGAAGGAGGCTGCCTGTGACCTGGAGTCTGACTGTGGGAGGTGAGGAGCGTGGTAGGCTGAAGGACAGTTGCATCGTGAGGGAAAAAATTGGGAAACCCTGTCATTTCTCTTGGCTAGGCAGAAAACAGAGATGTCCTTAAAGAAGGGGGGAGCACATGAGCGTGTTTTATTAACAGTTAATAGAAGAAAATTAATGCTAATTTATTCTTCATACATACCATGCAATTTGTTAGAAAAGTAAAAGAATAGTTTGAAATTCCTTGGTCAATTGATGGATTCCTATGTTAGGGGCATAGAAATGAAACTCAACATTAAGCAGACAAATACCCAAGCCCACAGGCTACATAAATGCTGAATAAAACCAGCTCTACAATGGAACTCTGAAAAGCGAGGGGTAAGAAGCCTAATGAATGATTGAATATGACCTTAGCAAAATCCCTGGAGTGTTGTTGAAAGATCATTCATTTCCAGCTTAGATGTCAAGATGGGCTCCAGTAACCAGAAAAAAAAAAAAAAACAAACTTGATTCGGTACTTACTGAGTTTTAAAAATCTTTACAACATAGTACATTAGACTAATCATTAAAAGGACTTCTCTAACTGCATTTTAAGCTGTCACTGTATGGGCCTGTGGTTTAGGCCCAGGGAAACCAAATTAAAAAGATAGGAATAATTCTCAAGACTTGAATGTATCACTGTCCTGCTTTTATGGGGTAGAACTTCAAAAACTGGGGCGTAGAGGCAGGCAGGATGTACTTTTGTCAGCTGATGCCATTGTAAGAAAGACTTTCGACCAAGAGATCAATTGTGCCTTAAAGTATTTCCCAGTTCCTTGCCTGGTTTATTGGAGGAAGATACAAAAAAATGAACCTACTTTTTTCGTTTTTTTGTTTACTTTTTTCGTTTTTAAGTGATCCTTCCCAAAGAAGTGATAAATTCTTATATTTTTAAATATGTATTTTTATTACTGCATCAGGAAATGGTAAGTATGTTAGTGAGTGAGCTTCATTATGTATGCATGCTATCCAGAAGCTTTTTAAGAAAAGTGAATCTGACAATATATTTGTTTTCCCAAATACCTAAACATTTTCACATGAGCCAGCAATTAGCATACTCTGAATATTCTCTGAGGAGCTTAGAAATATGAAATACTCCGGTTGAGTAAGGGGACCAGGAAGTGTTCTTATCACTCTTCATTAACAGAGATGAAGCAGTGTATCATGATGTGATTGTAGCGGAATGGAAGCGCTGTTGGGGTGGCTGGTGGCTCCCCTGCTCTTGTGTTCCTTGCTGCTTCAGAGTCAAGGGAATAGTCAGGACGCAGAGGCTAAATGTAGAAGAGAGTGGGTGCTGCAAGTTCACGTTTTTCTCCCAACCCCTCCTCTAATATGAAAATGTCAGTCCTTTGTTCCCATCTAATTTTAGTACATCCTGGCTGAAAAAAAATGTTAGGATGATTTCCAACCATGGAACTTGGAGGGGCGGGGTGGGAGAGGGGCAGAGCAGAGGAAAGAGCCGTTTACATTCCACATCCGTCTGCCGTTCTGTGACAGCATCTTGCCCCCTACTCTGTGGATTTTCGTGATGAAATAAATTTACATGCACTGGAGCAGCACTAATTAGGTTTTCCTTCCATGTCCTCAACAAGAAGTCTCACTGGAGTCTGAATGGGGAAAATCTAATATGGTATTTAATAAAACATACTGGGCTGAATTAAAGAGCTGTTTGCAAATTTTGGAAGACAGGCCTGAAATTGTGAGTGAAAACTACATGTTGTGTGATTTATAAATAGAGCCTTCGTGAGTCAGTGAAACTGCGTGTATGCTATTTTTTGAATGAGAATAATAATTGTTGATTTTTGAGAATCAGTCATAAGCAAGTCAGAGTAATTTATTCTCTCTGGATTATACTCCACAGTAGATTCCATATATTGAAACTCATGTTGGAATAAGCCTGACCTTTCCAAAAGTTTGCTCATTTAGTGAGCTGAAGGTTTCCTTGTGAAATCTTTGTATGATAAGGACACTACACAGCCAGAATTGAGAGGTCATTTTGTTAAGTCCATTTGATTAATGACTTAATTTGCAAAAAATGCAGTAATCACATTGTTTTTTGAACTTGAAATTTGTTTTTGTTTTCATTTTACAATAGCATATAATTTGTCTTTACAATTTATTAACTAGTAGAATAAATATCAGAAATGATACTTTAAAAATACTAAATTTTGGGGGGAAAAATGGGACCTAGGCAAGTCACTTTCCTTTTCTGGGCTTCAGTTTTTCTTTTTGTGAAAGAGGGGTGTTCAGTACATGATACTTAAAGTTCCTTTCTACCTCTGTAATAGCTGGGATTGCCATGGACTGGGTGGCTCAAACAACAGAAATTTATTTTTCATAGTCTGAGGACTGGAAATTCGAACATCAAGGTGCCGACAAGGTAGGTTTCATCCTGAGGTCTCTTCTCTTGGCTTGTACGCAGCTGCTGTCTCCCTGTTAGGTTCTTGTGTTCTCTTTGTGCGTGCTTGTGGGAAGAGAGCATGTGCGGTGTGCAAACTGCCTGGTGGTCCTTAGGAAGCTCCTGAGTGTTTCTTCTTGTAGATGCAGTGATCCCACGGTGAGCGCCCACCCTCATAACCTCATCTAACCCTAATTACTTCCCAAAGGCCTGCCTCCACATACTGTTTCTTTGGGTGTTAGAGCTTCAACATAAATTTCTGGGGGACACAAACATTCAGTCCATAATCACTTCTGAAATTGATCTGAGGTTTAGAGAAAACTTAACAAAACAGATTTCCACTATATATGGAGAGTTTAAATACTCCATTAGCTAAATATCAGTTGTTAGGTCACTTTATGATTCTTTTAAACCGAAATAGCTATTCATGTATCTGAAAAAATACGTGTACATATAATAAAACAGTTGAAGCGTCACATGATTGTTTTTCAATCTAAAAATGTCTTTGAGCATTCATTGGTAAACTTTAGATTTGAGTATTGATTGCCCCTGATATATATTTGATAATTCAGTTTGTATTCATTTGACACAGAGATGTTTTATAATGAGAAACTCAGAAATTTACATCTGATATTTTACTCCTACCTTAATTTTATTATTTTTTAAAACTTTTTTAATTTTTAAAAGTTTTGAGCTGTACTGGGTCTTTGTTGCTTAGAGTGGGCTTTCTTTAGTTGTGGTGAAAGGGCTTCTCATTGCAGATGCTTTCTTTTGTTGCCAAGCTCGGCCTCTTGAGCTCAAGGGCTTCAGTAGTTGTGGCTCCTGGGCTCAGTGGTTGCAGCCCGCAGGTTCTAGAGCTTGTTGTGTGCTTTGTCGCTCAGTCGTGTCGGACTGTCTGTGACCCTGTGGACTGTAGCTCACCAGGCTCCTCCTGGATTCTCCAGGCAAGAATACTGGAGTGGGTGGCCACGCCCTCCTCCAGGGGATCTTTCCAACCCAGGGATCAAGCCTGGGTCTCCCGCATTGCAGGCAGATTCTTTACATTCTGAGCCACCAGGGAAGCCCCTAGAGCTCGAAGGCTCAGTATTTAATAGTTGTGGTATGAGGGCTTAGTTGCCCAGTGGCATGTGGAATCTTCCCAGACCAGGGATTCAACCCCTGCATTGGCAGGCAGACTCCTAACAACTGGACCACTAGGGAATTTCCCCACCTTAATTTTGATAAGGTGATAAATAATTTGATAAAATTACGATAACCTGAAGAATCTCCCTAATTCTTCCCTATTTCAAACACACACGCTGCACACTCAGAGATGACTTTATTTACCACTTGAAAGCCCTGAGTTTTTGAGGTTTCTACATTCTCATGCTGTACAGAGTGTAGTACATGGGTCTGCCCTTCTATACCTTGTACCTCTTCGAGGTACTGTAGACTATTCTATAACTGCTTATCCCCCTCAGTGAAATTGCACTATTTTAAAGGTACTGGCAAAGTATTTAGTAGATATTTATTTCAAGTTGGTTATCCTTCAGTACATTTCTTTGAAGCAGTTTGATATAGTGGAGAGAGAAGCAGTTGTGTAGGCTATACATGAGAGGGTAGTGAATATTAAGTGAGAAAAATAAATGTAAATCATCTTAGCATGATTCCTAGCACACACCAATGCCGAATAAATATTCTTTTCTCCAAGGAAACCTTCTTCCCATTGGAGCTAATATATTGAATGGTTCAGGATTTTAACCCTCAGTGCCACCGAGTTAATGTGCTCGGTTCCATCCTCAGGCGTTTGTATTCCGGGAGTGCTGAGGTGAGTGAGAAGATGAGAGCAGACAAGGAGGAGGGGAGGCTGGATGGTGGGGCCTTTCCAGACACCGTAAACCATGCTGTGCAGCTCCTCCCTCCTCAGTCTCTAGGTGGGGCTGGTGCGAAAAGCATCTTTTTATTTAGTAAGAAATGGAGACCGGATATCACAATGCTGGATTTTCACGAAATGCCCTTTATAATGTGTTTCAGCAGATTCTAGGAATCCCCCTCAGGTTTCTGATCATTATCTGTTTCAGAGGTCAGTAGGTAGTAATAAGTGTAGGTGTCGTGGGGAAAAGGTTACTGTGGATGCTTCTGAATATAAAACAAGTGGCCACAGATATGGTACATTTTCCTGAGGTTTGAACTCCAAGGCTTTGTTTCCAGTGACCACTAACGAGGGACCGGACCGAGATCCCCCATGTGATCTTGTGTGTGTGTGCACGTGTGAGTCTCTCAGTCGTGTCCGACTCTTTGTGGCTGCCCCATGGACTGTACCCGCCAGGCTCCTCCGTCCATGGAATTTCTCCCAGGCGGGAATACTGGAGTGGGTTGCCATTTGCCTCTGCAGGAGATCTTTCCAACCCAACTAGGCCACTGGAAAGCTGGACTTAGATTTTTATCATTGATTTCCACCTTTCATTATCTAGGTTTGATTTCTTTGATCAGTGAATCATGTTTATTTTCTTTGCTGTAAGTTAGCAGCCATTCACAATGGCATTTTAAAGTTTGATGTTGTACTTAAAGTTTGTACTTTAAGCAGTTTATATGATTTGAGCTTGGTGTATATTAGAACTGACAGTATAGTTAGTAAAGTACAGTACAGTGAATCAGTTGTTTATGCTCGTGTAGAAAACGCTTGGTTTGCGGATTTGTTTACTTACTTAACCTTTTTATTAGTGGTTAAATGAATACCTTAATGCTTAGAGTGCTTAATATTACTATAGAAATGCTGGCCAGAGGAGTGTCACTTTCTCTAGGTAACTAACCTCCAAGAGTTTAAGTCTGAACCATTTTAGAAGAAGCTCTACAGAGATGAGGTCAGTACAATATGATGTATGTCATCAGGATAGAACATAATCAGAATTTCACTACTTTCAATTAGGTAAACATTACAGTGGTTGAATATCTTGGTTTGATCAAGGTGTTGTTTTGTTTCTGTGTGAAAATTAAAAGGAGATGTAAAGTAGTATTTAAAATTGCAAGCCAGCTTCTCATTCATATCAGTTCTGTTTCAGGTCAGCTGCAGGGCATGCTAGGACAAAATAGGCAAGGCTGGCTGGCCCTCTTAGAACAGTAATGGATAGGGTAAAACAAAACGTCTCTGCTTTTGGTTAATAGAGAAGACTGAGAGAGCCGAGTGAGGAAATTCACAGGCTGGAGAACAAATACGTGGGGCAAATGTTCTTTTCATACTGCTTCCAGGGATGTTCTTCCATTGGAGCCAGAGACCACATTTTTTTTTCTTCATTTTTTAAATCCAAAGGATTCAGTCTTAAGATTGGGTATTTAAACTCTATGAAATCACAAGCTGTATCTTTCAGTTTCCTGTATACCTAATGAAAATGAAATTCACTCATTTCATTTGCATGGGTAATAGGCAGGATAGTGGTAGCTTTGAGCATATCACTAGGGATGAGTTAAAAATAGATTTTTCTTGAGGCAGTGACTTATATGACAGGTAGTTGATAGAAAAATTAAGTTAAATTTTGGGCGGAATATCTCATACTAAATCTGAATTCCACTATAGAATATTTGAAGCAAAAAATTGAAATGATTTTCATTTGAAGATGACATAAACATTGAGTGTGCTGTTGAAATGTTTTCTAGATTAAATTCAATGTGTAGCAATATGAAAATACTATAACTTTTTTTAGCTATGATTTTGGTAGAGTGTACTGAGGTAGACTAGCTTGTAGGTGACTAACCATGTTATAGTGATACTAGTCAGTGTCTGTTTCAGCTAAGATCATAAATGGATCAGGGAAAGGCCAGGAATTGATTATGCTTTTGAATCTTAGTATTAAAAAAGTAGGTTTGGTAAGATTTACATATGTCAGTAACTTTGAATGTAGATTTACTTTGCTATATTTTTACTTATTTACCATGCATAAACTTTTCAGTGTCTGTTTTTTCATGCTTGAGTTTTCTTTTAGCACATAATACTTACAGGTACTATTAATTTTGTCAGGAAAAAGTAATATCAAGTTGAAATAAGTTTTAACTGTTGCTCTGTTCTTTTTAGCTTCCTTTACTCAGAGCCCTTCCATGCAGTGAGTTGCAAGCGTGACATTTGCTGTGTTTTCAGCACCTGCCAACTTGGAAACCAGGGTTTGTGCTCAGGACTCAGGCTTACAACCCGCACTTTGTGGTGCACAATGCCGTCCCAGCTGGCATGCTTCGTACCTCAATGGTGCTAGACGTTCAGTTACAAAGCTGTGCAGATTCACATGCGCTGATTTCAATAGGCAGTCCCCTTCAAGCTGCTTTCAACTCTCATTTTGCATCAAAAGAGTTAGATTGGTATCATTAAATTCACGGCTGTGCTTATTTTTCAATGAAAATAAATTCATTTTATTTAGCTCCTGAATCAAAAAATGACTGTCTTCGAGAACCAAAGTTCCTCTTAAAAAAAGGCGGATGTCTCCAGATTCGGGAGATAGATTTATATATCTATATGAGATTCCAGCCAGGGCTATAACTCATTTTCATCAGTGGAAAGATTTCAGAACAAACGGTAAAAAGAATAGAAAGGAAAGAACAGAAGGATTAGTGTGTTGTAACATGCTTATGTAGGTAGGGCTGTTAGTTGAAGCTGGATCATAGTTACGGGAACGATTATAGGACTTATTTTTCTGAATAAGCTCTGAATAAGAAAATTGCCCCCATAGTAGGCTCAGATTTTTGGCTTCCACTGATAACCAGAAACTTTCCGTCATTTTCAGAGCAGTGTATTTTGCTAATAACTTGCTTTCAGTAGCCAGTCTCTGAAAATGTTTCAGGTGGACTTGGTGATGTCTATCTTCCCATCATCTATTGTAAGCGATTTTAAAAGGTTCTGCTTTTATAGAGATCTTTTCAAGTGTAGAAAAGACAGTGTGAAATGTGAATGACCGGCTCTTAATGCAGCGCTTGTGACAAAGAAGCCGCGGCTTTGGGGAGCTGAATAAAGGGGTTAATACGCATGCATCTGCATACTGCTGTTGGTTCCAGGGTAAAACACGCCTGATGTTTGTCTCACTCCCATCGCTAGTCTAAAAAGAGTGTTCTTCTCAGGGACAGACCAGTTTACTGTCTTTCAGTGGTCACCACTCTTTTCACAATCATAGGTACAGATAAATTTAATGGGAAAAACTGAATGGTATTGACTGCTACTTGCTGAAATGTCAAAACCTTAGCTTCCTGTTGTTTGAACATCATATTTATCTGGTTCTAAAGACACAAACATAGAACACCCACTAACTATCAAGGACATTTCTGAGTACTTAATCAGAACCCAATCTTTACCCTCCTCTGCACAAATGTGCTTAGGTGAATACTTTTATTAGCTTGTTGATACAAGTTATAGCTGGTTACACCCTTTCTTAGTAAAATACACCCTTATTGTCTTCTGTTGCTTAAGAGCTTTAAACTTGGGGTGGGAGAAGCCGCTAGTACGGAAAGCCGCTCCGTTTCTATCCCCCCAGCAGTGCTGAGTGGACATGTCATGCATACCACACACAGGCATTCCTTCCTTTGCAAGCTCTGCTTTGAGGGGAGCCAGGAGAGCCAGTATTGATTGTGCTTTTCCCCTGGGCTTCATATGTTGGTCTTGGAGTGAGACTGCAATGTAATCCCTGCAGTTTCTATTTCCCAGGGTGTTCTGTGCCTTAACCAGGTTAGTGTTGGTTGGTGATAATGGAAAAGTTACAATTGATCGTTTTTGGATTATTTTATGGATTTATTCCTAAATTGGCCCATGAATTTGCATTTAGGTTTCTGGTTGTATTCTAAATCTGGTTTTGATTTGGTTTTGACCTTTAAGGACTGAACAAAGTAGACAGCTTAGCCCTCCTACCCCCTTCCCCTTACTGCAGCTTACATTGTTTTAAATCCAGTTTGACTGAGTTTATATTTACTCCTTTGAATTAAGCAACTCTAATATACAAACTTTTGGGTAGGACTTTTTATAATAAAGGACTGTGTAGTATGGCCCTAAAAAGCGGGGCATCATATCTATTCTATAGGACTTTATTACATGGTGTGGGAAGGCCCATAGTATGGAAGACTAGTGACACAGGCCTTAATGTGTATATTTTTAGTCCTTAGACATTCAAATTAAGTAAATGAGAAATAGCTATTCATTGGTTAGTAGCACAACCCCTGAAGCAGATAGTTTTTAGTTCTTTACACTTTTAAGAAAACCTCAAAACCAGAAAAACAGGCTGCTTTAGGTTGGAAAGGAGGCGTTACAGCATAGGAGCTTGCCATAACCACAATCCTTGGAGTTTTGTGAGACTAAAATCATCCTGAAAGCAACAAGAATAATGGCTGCAGTAATTGTTTCCAGGCTCAGGACCCCTGAATTTTGTTTTTTAAGTTGACCCCATGAACTAGTAATTGCAGGAATAAACTGAATGTTTGCCAGCAGGAGTCACTCTAGGCCTCCTAATAAAAAGTAAATTAAACTAGATCCGTAAAGCTCTCAAAGGCTGAGGTGACACTGTGTGCGTAAGATGGCATGAGGGCGGTGTCGCAGCATTCCCAAATTGTCCCTGTGCCTTTCTTTGTTCGGTCTAGGAAGACTTGGTTTTTGCTTCTTTCAAAATTGGCCCTTGATAATTTTCTTAAAGCAGAGTTTATAGGTAAGGATATTGGAACCATAGTAGTCTACGTATTAGCTCGGTTTGGCTTTCTTGGATGAATTGATGGTTTCCCACATCATCTACTTGAATGAATATTCACATCCTTCTGAGAGGTTGTGCCTCTCAGTCTTGCAGCAGAAGTCACTGGCATGACCTGTAGTTGGTGTGAAAGGAGATGTTAACTCGTGGTTTTCTGCAAAAGAATGGGTCCAGTGTGATGGGAAACTGAAATATGTTAGCAATAGCCGTGAAATGTAATAGTTTCCCAAGTGCACACAAGCTCAAGAAGTTAATTGTTCATTTATGTTTGATACTGGGATTGAAACATTGGATTAAAACCAATTAAACGTTCCTAGAAGCAACAGAAAAAGTTTCCTGATTTATGAATAGAACCATTGAAATGGCGCAGACACAATCCATGTAAAGTAATGAGGTGTTTTGTTTTTTTGGCAAAGGAGAACACAAAACAGGCATAGGGAGTTCTTTTAAAAAACCTTCTCTTTAAAAACATCTCTTTTTGGATTCTAGGTCAATAAAATAACATACACCAGTAGGAAGGCCTAATGGGAAATCTAGGGCTTCACTTCACAAGGAAAACAATCCCCCTCCCCCAGGTGAGCGGCACAATGAAAATACTCTGCTTATTCTATCAGGATTACATTCCTGAACTTAAGTCAACATCCTAAGTTACAGAACTAAACATGCTCTGCTTCTGCTTAGCAACCACAAATCCTTCCTTCACCAGTTGCATATATTTTGGATGTGGCTTCCGAAGTACACATTCCTTTATTTTGGTCAGCGCACCGAGTTAGGAAAGGAGCGCTTTATTTTCCAAAAGCGCGACAGACAACACTCACACGGCTCCCCCCGTCCCCTGCCGCCCAGCACGCCACTGAAGCGATGGTTTCTTTAAAACCTCAAAAAAAAAAAAAAAACACAAACACCCCAACAACCCGGAAGCTGGACGTCTGAAGTCCACGCGGCCCGGGGTTTTCGTCTCGGCTCGTACGGGGGGCGGCCCCGGGGGCTCTGGCTCAGGGCCCGGGCGGCGGCGGCGCGGCCGGGGCCCGGGGCCACTTCCCGCGTTCCGGGGCCTCCCAGGCGCGAGCGCGGCGAGCGGCGCGCGGCTCGGCTCGCAGGACGCCCTCTAGCCCCGCCGGCGGCGCGCCGCGACCCCCCCGCCCCACTCCCCGCCCACCGGCGGCTGCGCGCACTGCACCCTCGGCCGCCGCCGCCGCCGCACGCCGCCCGGCTCCTGCACGCCGCCGCCGCCGCCGCGCCGAGCGCCCGGGCCCGCGACGCCGCCGGCAGAGCGCCGGACCCAGCGACGAGCAGCCGCGGTCGGGCGGCCCCGCGGCGGCGGCGGGCGCGGGCGGGCGCGGGCGGCCTGGCCGGGGCCGGTTAAAGGGACGAGTTGCAAACAGTTCAGGAAGTGACAAGTCGATTTCCTCCTCCCCGGGAGCAGCTCCGTACAAAGCGCTCGGCGCCGGCAGGAGAGCGTGCGCGCGGCGGCCGCGCGGCGGGCAGCCCGGACGACTCGGCGAGCGCCGGCGGCGACTGCGCGGGGGCCCGCGGCCGGAGCGTCCCGCCGCGCACAGTAAGCGATCCCGGGCCGGGCGGCGGCGGCGGCGGCCGGGGGGCCGGTCTTGAACGGAGGTCCCTGGCGAGTGCGCCCCGGCCGCCGGCGGTGGGGAGCCCGGTGCGCGGGGTGCACTGGCCTTAGCGCCCCCCTTTTTAAAAAAAATATTTGTGTGGCTGATTTCCTTTTGGTCCGCCCGCCTGGTTTCGTGTGGGCCCCGGCGGTTTCTCGGGGCGCTGAGTGCGGCCGCTGGTGCATGCGTGAGACTTGTCAGAGCGCAGCCAGGGGAGCGAGCCAGCACGGCCCCTGCGGAAAAGTCTGCGCTTCCCCGGGGCGGACGCGGGCGGTGCTGCGCCCTGGGGTGTCCCCCCATCTCCACGTCTCAACTGGAGCCCCGGCGAAGGCACCGGGGACCCGGGCGTCCCCGCGCACCCCGAAGTTCCCGCATCGTTTTGCAGACAACTCTTTTGTTCGGGGAAGTTTGCGTCCGCCACCCCCGGGATGCGGGCGCGCGGCGGTGGGCTCCGCGGCGGCGGGACCGGCCGGAGAGGTCACGCTGGGGGTGGGAGAGTGTCCTGTCCGCGGCGGGGGAAAGCCCCCGCGGAGGCCGCGGCCGCGGGGACTTGCGGAATGGGGTGGGGGTGGAGGGCCGTGCCGGCGTGGCTTTTGCACATGGCGAGAAGGGCCGTCCGGCACAGGGCACCCTGGCCGAGTCCCATCTTTGCCAGTCCTTGATTTGCAAGCCCGTGGGAGTCGGCTTCCCCGCCAGGGCTTTCTCTCGGTGGGGCGGGCACGAAGAAGCGGAGGGCGCCCAGAGTCCGGGGAGGGCCCTGGGTTTGCATTGCCCCGAGTGCCTTCTTGACTACCCCCACCAATCCCCACCCCCGCCCGCAGACTTGAGGAACAATACTCGTGGCTCAGTACCGGGTGGCGGAGCCCTGGCGAGTGTCGAGAACCGGGTCCCTCGCTCCCGGACGCCCCCTGAAGCCAGGCTCCCTTCATCCGAACGCCGGGCTTCATTCACACGTACTGTACTTCGTACGACGGTGAACAAAGAACAGCTCTTTGCAGCATTTGATGAATGGGATTCTGCCTCCTATAGGCCACACTCCGAGTCTTCCATACGTTACAGCCTCCGGACTCGGGGCGGGGGGGTGTTGGGCGAGTGGCCCCCCGCGCTGGGCTGCGCCCCGGGCTTGGGGTCCTGGGCCGGGCGTTTGTGCCGCCGCCTCCGCCAGCTCGCCTTGCTGGAGCGGGTGCAGATGGAGCCAGGCTGACGGTTGTTCAACAGGAACAAATGTTTGTTGAATTGTTGGATGGTGGAGACAAGGGGCTGTTTTCTATTGACTGCTGCAGGAGTTGGAATGGCATTGTTTATTGGCCTGGGAAGCCAGGCAAGCGTCTTGTGCAGCTTACAACATATTAGCAGACTTCCAAATGACATACTAGCATATGTGTTCCCAGCAGTTCCCACCGACTGGAGGGGGCTTCTTCCTTGATCCAGAATCCTGGACTCTGGGTGATTACAGTAAGATGCTACCAGGTTTGAGGACTTGCAAAGGAATGGAGTTAGTAGACTGGGTGAAACTCACTGTTTCTGCAGTTGGCTAGGTTTTGGTTTCATTTTAATTTATTCGCTTAACAGTAACTTGTCTCAGTTACAGTTTTGATACTGAATTGCCGATCTGTAGTTCTTTTTTTCCCTCCCCTGCCCCCCCCCATTTTCTCGGCTAGGGACAGCTAGATAAACTGAAAACAGCTACTTGTCCCAGTTGATAGGCCCATGTTAGTGGGAGAAGGTTTGGGTCTTAAGTTCAGGCTTGGTAACCCTTAACCCAGTGTCTGTGCTTGGCAAGGGCCGGAATGCTGCCAGTCATGGTCCAGACCGAGGAGCCAGCTCCCAGGGTGCTGCTGCAGCCCAGAAAATGAGAGAGGCATGGGGCAGGTCTGCTGCTTTCTCCCAAATGCCCTCTTCCAAAGAACATGGCCGTTTGATGACCTGTTCGATAATTCTACCCAAGGACTTCTTTCCCCCTGAGAAGTGATTATTGCAATGCAGTCATTTTAACATAGAAAGCAAGTTTTAAATAAAAGCTCCCAGCATAGCTGCTGCAGAAGTGGGCTTGAATGTCCTCAGGCTAGCAGGACAAGTGGAGCATTCCACAGTTTTGATTGATGATGATGTTTTTAGTCAGTTTCTCCCTCCTGTTTTCAGCTCAGGGTAAGTCGCATGTAGCAGTAGCATTTTTGGAAGTTCGTAAAATTCTTGGAGGAAACAGAGCTTTAAGATACCGTATTGTAATCATGGCTGCTGCACTTAATTGGCATTTTATGGGAGAAAGCCCTGTGGTTACCTCTCGGGCTCTTTCCCACCACGCCTTTTAGGCTTTATTCCCCTGTTGATTCCTTCACTATCGCCTAGCCCCTCCATCTTCCCTGTTCTCTAGGAGCTTAGTGGGCTGGGTGTCCTTTAAATGGGTCCAGGGAGCAGGCGCCTGACCCGTGATAGAAGCTCGGGAAAGGCCAGCCAGCTTTCCTCCCGCTGTGGGAGGCTGGAGAGGAAAAGAGCCTTGGGTAAACTCTGGGAGCTGACAGCAGAGGACGCTCCAGAGCAACTTGGTGTACCTTTGCATTGCTCTTGGAGGAAGCACACCCTTCTTTACCCACCGCTGGATGCAGCGGGCGCTCAAGACTGTGCCTCGGACCCACTGTTGGATTGTTGCGTTGCTGTTTTACCTGGGCAGTGTGACTTGTGTTTTGGATTGCATAAAGTGTGTGGAAAACTTTGTTCTTGCCCTTAAAAAAAAAAGGACTGAAATAAGCAAATACTCAGATCAGCACAACTCCCATCCTTACCACCACTCCACACACCTCTCTGCTGTGTAATAAAAGAAACCTGCGGGCATAATTTGTTATGTAATATGCTGATAATACAAGTTTCGGTTTTCAATGGAAACCAGATGTGGAGGGGCTCTCTTTAATTGATCCAGCAAGGGGGACACTTTAATAGATTCACTAGCCCTTGTAAACCCCAGAGGTGATTTTTTTTTTGGGGGGGGGACTTGAGAGGAGAATCCCAAACCCGGGACTTTTTCGAGGTTTTTGCCTCAGCTTCTCATCTTGCTGCAGCTGTCCTTTTTGTCAGACTCTTCCTCTCTTGAAAGAACCGGTTTGTTGCCAGCATGAAGCACATGGCCGGGTCTGGCAGGGCTCAGCTTGGCTTAACTCTGCTGGGCTCCACTCTCCTCGCCTGGTCCAGCTGCCGGCCTTCCCTCCACCCTCCACAGCAGAACCCGGCCGGGGACTTGGGTGCTGTGAGGAATGCTGACTGGTTTCCCCCAGCTCTTTTCTGCTATGTCTGATCATCCAGGGAGAGTTGCTGTTTAAACTTGTCCAATGAACAAACTCTCCAAAATCATCGACTCCCCTCTGATTAATTTCTGTGTTTGTTTCCTGCCTAACTTTATGAGGGTTCTTTCTACACGACTGAGTCACCTTTATTATGGCCCAAGGTCGGGGACTGCACTGTAATAGCTGACCCCATTAACAGCAGTTTCATTGCGTGCCGGGGATGTGAACTTTGGAAACAAACCCAGAGGCTTAGATACGCTGATGTGCCCGGAGACTCGCTTAGAAAATTTTTGTTTTAGCTCAGTTTACATTAACATGATTAATGACCCCAGCCACTGAAAAGTCTATATTCAAAAGCAATTTTACCGTTCCCGAGGGTTCTTCTTACGGCGAAGTAATTTTCTTGGCCAAACAACTTTGTTGTAAGGTAACTTCTTTGATGTTTAATCCAAACCTCCTGTGCACACGGTTTTGGATCAAGGTTTGGGCTTCGAAAATTGCGGGTTGTGGTTTTGGTGGTGCCGGTCTTAACCTTCCCTAACTCTGGTCAGGAGGCACCCGGGTTCTTGTCTCGGGAAAGTTCTCTGAGTTTCGGAGCATCAGCAGAGAGGCGAGGAAAGCTTCCAGAGGAAACTTGGCTTCAGGGTGTCCTGGAGGAGGGATACAGGAGGCTGGAGCGGAGGACAAGCTTTTTTTTTTTCTTTTTCTTTTCCTCTTTGCAGCGATTGAAGATACTTGAGCGTTTTCAAAAAACAGAGACGTCTTTGCTGCAGCTGCCTCCTGCTCCTCCTCCTGCTGCTTTTCCCTCATCTTCTTCTTCCTTTTTTTTGTTAAGTGTGGGTTGATTGAGAGGGGAAATGCTGATGGGTGGGTCTGAAAAGAGCCTTAGGAACCCAGGAAAATAAAAACACATTTGAAGGACTCTGGAAGATTTTGCATTTCAAAGGGTCTACCTTGTAGAATTTCACATCACGTCAGGGAGAAGTGTGACGGGCACCCCGCTTCTTTATGGTTCTATCCTGCTGCGGGGTGGGGGGTGCTGCACGGGACGCTGCTTTTTGCAAGGGGGAGGGGGACAGCCTGGCCAGACTGTGCAGGAATAACTCACAGCTCACCCATGGGCAGCTGTAGTCCCTGGAGGGACTTTTTCCACCCGGCTCCCCGCTCAGGAGGTGAAAGCAAATCATGTTGGTAAAAAGCCCATTTGACCCCAGAATGCAGGAGCAGGCCAACTCCTGGCTCTTCTGACTCTCCCACGAAACAAAGAAACAGATTCTCCTCCTGCGGTGATATAATGGGGTTCCTAAGATGCAGGCCCGTACAAAAGTTGGGTGCAGCGGATTTAGCTGAAATGGGTGTGGGCTATTTCAGAAATAATAGCGGTGCCCACTGGTTGTGGAGGCTCACCCTTGCCCAGGGGCTTTGCATCCAGCTGTCTCTCAACTCTCAAAGCAGTCCTGCAGTTACAGCTGAAGAAACTGAGGCTGAGGGAGGCGCCGGGACACACAGCTGGAAGACTGAGCGTCTGGGGGCTCTGTTTCATTCTCTCTAGCTCCACAAGCCTGCCGGGTCTCCGTACACCATGCTGTCTATCGGTCGATGTGTTCATAAGATGCGGAGGCACCGAGTTCTGTTTTATCTCAAAGCATAAATTTTGTTTAGTCTTGTTAACACCACAGGGAAACTCAGAAGTTTTAACTGCCTCTTACCCTTGCCCCTCTGTTTTCCGCAGTCTTTTTTTTTTCTTCCCCCTTTAAAGGAGTGATTGAATTCTATTGCTGTATCTGCCGTAGGACCAAAGGCAGTGCCTCAGTTGGGAAGACTGAAATGTTTCGCTTTGTCTTTACAAAAGACAGATTCACAGGAAAATATGATTATTCCTAGTGACCTTCTGGGGGAAATGGGAAATAAATCTGGCAGCCCATTAGAAGCATCACCATATATGCAGATCCCATTTTCCTCTCAAAGAGATTGTTAAAAGGATTTCCAGCGTTTATCTCTTTTTTTTTTTTTTGTAGCTGAGTGAGATGTTTCAGAGTAAATCATTTTGTGGTGCCTGCCAGCCCAGGTTTGCACAATATCACGTTCTGTTTACATGCCCAAAGTAATCAAATAACTGAACACAATTGTCCATCCTCCAGTGTGTGGGCACTTGGTATGCCCCAGCCAGGGCTGGGCAGAGGCCCTGCGTTCTGTCTCAGACAGATGGCTCTTTGCAGGTTGATCCTGGTTTGTGTGTGGGGGTGGAGGCGGGGCGGCGGGGGGCAGGCAGAGTGAGGACAGCCATCTCCAGAAAGGGCTGCCTGGCTGGGTCTTCTGGCCTTTCTGCTCCTCAAGGGTTTGTGGAAGAGGCCTGGGACCTCCATCGACCGAGTTTTTAGCGTCCACAGGGGTGGTCCTCAACCTTGGCTGCATGTTAGAATCACCTGGGGAGGTTTAAAAAAAAAAAAGTCTGGATGCCCAGACAGCATCTTGGACCAGTTACATCAGAATCTTGGCGAGAAGGGGTGGGACTCGGCGCTGGTATTTTTAAAGCTTTGAGTGTGACTCCGCTGTGCATCTAAGAGAGGCGTGAGGACTGGAGCAGACCCCGCGTATGCCTCCCTCTCCTTCGCAGGGGATTAGGGGCCTTCCTGTTCAGGAGTGGAGTAAAACTATGGGAATTTTCCACTGCTGCCGCCTTGTCTCAGCGAAGGAGAATCTGAGAGGTGCCCACCCCTGGGCCCAGTGCCTGCTGCAGCCATCATCCAGATAGTTCCTGTTTTGGCCCGGCCAGGTGTTCGCTGCCCCTCACAGGATTTGGTACAGCCCCTCTGAGCCACCTTTCTGGAGTGAAGAGGGCAAGTTTTATTCAGTCTGTTGTCACGTAGGCCCCACATTCCTTCTGGAAGTTGGGCACAGGCACGGGAGGAAGCAGTTTTGTCCATCGGTGATTCTCAGAGAGCCGCTGGTCCTTTTCATCTTGGTTTGCAGTGAGTGTCATACTGACAGCCACCTAAGGGTAACTCATTGCTGGGAAACTATCCTTCTACATACTTGAGATCACGTATTTCGTATAGTTCCATTTTGGGTGACCAGAGGCTGGGACAGCAGGAGCTGCTGTGGCCTGCTGATGAAATCTTACAGAAGGTGAATCCTACCACCAGAGACGGGGTGACTTTTGGCCTGGTCACAGGGGCTGGTGCTCAGAGAGACCAGAACCTGTGTCCCCACCCCCGCCCCGGGTCCCCTACTCGAGTGCTGCCTCCCCTCTGGTGAGACTTCGGGACACTGTCTTGCTTGTGGGACAGCGTGCTGTGCAGTCCAGGCCCGCAGGCAGCGTGGTCCTTGTCCAGCGCTCTTCAGCCTGCTGAAATATGCCCTCCGACACCCTCGGTCAACTTGGACCATCCATCCCAGATTTCACTTCCTCCCCGACATGGGGGCAGCAGGCCTCCCTTCAGTCACTGAGAGTGCAGGGTCACTAAGTCCGCTGCTGCCCACTGGGAAAACTGAGACCCGAGGGGAAGTGCTGAGACCTCGGGCTTGATCAAAAGGCCTTTGGTTGCTTTGGCAAAGGTTTGTCCATCTGCTCTTCCGGGCGCCGGTGGTGGTACATAAATAAGGGCTGTTTCTCCTTCACTAGGAGTTGGGTTCGGGCCTAATGAGGTGGTCGGGCATTGGCGGGGCGGGGGTTGTTCTTCCTGCCTTCATTTAGCAGGCACTGATTGGACACCGACTTGATGGACATGAGTTTGAGTGAACTCCGGGAGTTGGTGATGGACAGAGAGGCCTGGCGTGCTGTGATTCATGGGGTCTCAAAGTGTCGGACACGACTGAGCGACTGAACTGAACTGAACTGAACTGATTGGACACCTGCCGGGTGTCCCTCGTGGAGCTGGCCGCTTTACTTCATTCATTCACTGAGTCCTCAGCACAGCCTGTGGCTGAGGGACTCGCTCCGTCCCTTGCGGAAAACGCCGCTGCTTAGAGAAATGACTTGGCCTTGGGTTTGAGGGATGGTGACCTCCCAGCTCTTCGTGGTGTTCTCCATCCTGTCCTCACCACTAGGCTCTCTCTTGGCCCAGTGGCTGCCCCCGGGGCAGCAGAGATGTGCTTCCTGCCATAAGCAGGGGGCATCGTCCGGGGGATGGTCCCTGGCGATTAGAGACTGGGCACCGAGCTGCCACCTCAAGGAGGGGCCCAGGTGGCCACGTGCCAGGGCCTGCCGTGGGGCCCAGGGATCAGGGTCTGTCCAGGCCTGTGTCCCCGCAGTTGGAGCAGTTCCCCCAGGGAGAGGAGGTGGCTCGCCCTGAGACGCCACCCTCCTTCCCGCCGCCCTCTGGCTCAAGTGCCCTGACAGCCCGGCCGGGAGAGGCCTGCACTGCGCCTGGAATTCCCCTTGCTCTGGCCTTCACGTTGGCCTGGGGCCTGGGAGTGCAGGGAGGTCCCGGGTGCTGCCTGCAAGAAGACTCTCTGCTGGTTTGGAGGTGGAAGGGGACAGGTCTCCACGGCCAGCCACCTCTGCACTCAGGATGGGGGGCAGGGGTGGGGGGTCTGTGGTTCTGAGATTCCAGGCAGGGTCTGGGATGCAGGGGGCCCTCTGTGGCATAGTTCTGGGGTCCCCCCTCCCCCTGAAGGCCTGGGGGCGGTGAGACGATGGAGTTCCCCGGGGGAGGATGGCGGGCCCGCGGCGGCTCACTTGCTGGACCTGGCTGGCTGTGTGACCCCTGTGGCCTCGGGCTCTCCTCTCGCCCTCCCTGCCTCCCGGTGCTCTCAGGGCTGGGTGGGGGGCTGTCCAGGAAGCCCCCCCGGTGAAGGGTGTGGTGCTGCCCATGGGATGTGAGCTGGACTGGGTGGGCAGAAGTTCTGCCAGCCAGAGAACTACAGAGGAACTTGGGCAGGGAGGAGGGGAAACCCAAGGGCAGTTTTCAGCTCTGGCATCAGTGCCTGGGGTTTCAATCCCAGGTGTGCCCTCTGCTGACCGGTCGCTGTTAGGCAGGACCACCTCTGCTGCCTGGGTTCCCTCATCTGGAGTGTGGCCAGGTCAGTGGCACCCAGCCCCTGGGTTGGGGGGAAACCGAGGGAAACCAGGGTTGGGGACACTCAGAGCCCAGTGGACGTCGGGGTGCAGCCCATGGCAGGCATGTGCTCTTGGGGGGACAGATGAGGGAAAGGACCGGGGCGACTGTCCCTGTGGCCAGTGGGTGAATGGACGAGGGCCAGAGTAATGGGGACTTAACTTGGAGCTGGACCTGGCTGGCCAGGTGAGGCTAGGTCAGGTAGAAAGCCTTTCTTCATTCACAGTCTCCCTTGGCAGATGTCTTGTGATTTAGGGGGAAGAAGGGTTGAAAGCCCATATTACGATTTAGTTTGCAGCGTGTCTCTCAGTTAAGATGGGCGGAATCTTTTAAGCTTTTTTGCTTGGGAAACAAGATCTCTTGTTTACCAAAGGTGGTTGAATTTGGTCCTGAGCATGGAACACTGGATGCGTGTCATGGTGTGGCCCCATCACCTTGGCTCCGCCCTCACCATCGTCTGGGAAGGAATTCTGTGGCCATCTCCTGGCCGCACCCCTCTGAGGACTGAGGGTGGCAGGTCCTTGACTGTCTTTAGGGTTCTTCGCAGACTCTCCACTGCTGATGTCTTTATTGTGCTCCTCCCTTCAACTTGCTGAGCTGCCTTTCATAACTGCCCGTGTCCTCTTGGGTCAGGTTATGTGGCTGGAACTGGAGCGTTTGCTGGGGCACCTTTCACCGACTCCTGGGGTGCGAGTCCACTGCCCCCCTGGATGTTGCGGCAGTTTCTCCAGCAGCAAGAGCTCGTCTAAGCTCATGAGAGCTTTTGAAACGAGTCCTTGACTGGGATTATGGAAGGGAAGGCGGTCCGCTCCCCAGGGTGTGTGTAGACCAGTGGTCCCTGGCGGTCTCCATTCCCCACGTCTTATTTTCATCTTTCTGCTTTTTTGGCCACGCTGGGTGGCCTGTGGGACCTTCGTTTCCCGCCCAGGGATTGAACCTGCGCTATCCACAGTGGAAGCATGGCGTCTTAACCACTGGGCTGCCAGGGAAGTCCTCCTGGTGTCTTCCGAGTGTCCCCTCGTCAGCCCCAGCCTGGCCCTCCTGTGGGGCGAGCAGGATGGACAGTCTTGGCCCGAGAGGTTGCTGCTCTGCTTCGGACAGCTTTGGGGAGACCCTTTCCAGGGGAGACCCTCTCTTTTGGGGAGACCCATTCCTGCAGGGGTGCGCAGACTAGTCACTGAGTCTGGGCGGGTGCCCCGACTCTGGGCTGTAGCCGCCCCTGCCCTCAATCTGGCTTGGGTAGCTGGGGCTGGCTTTAGAGAGCTCTCCCTGTAGAGGAACCACCGAGGTGTCTGGCCTGGGGTGGCCTCGACACAGACCCTTTTCCTGGGCATCACAAAGTTCAGAGACCGAGGGGCAGTGTGAGGGGGGTGACCAGGACATCCAGGCTGCCTCCACCCTTGCTGGATGTGACACAGCCTGTCATCCCTGCCCCGTGTGCCTCTTCGGATGTATGGCTCCTTCTCTGGTGACCACAGAACACTCTGCGTGCTGATTCCTCCCCAACCCCCCGCCTTCCCAGCTCAGTCCCGTTCAATCAGTGTCTAGGAAGCACCTATGGTATGTGTCAGCATCTCTGAAGAATCCCGAGATGAGTGACCTGAATCCCTGCCTTTGAGGAACTTGTGGACTTGAGCCGCAGACAGTCAGACTACACTTGTGTTCATGCACTTCCCACCACGTGCCTGGGGCAGGCAGTGTAGTGGACGTGTGGGTCCACGGGGCACTGGTGCGCCTCCAGTCCGGTGGGAGTCACAGGGGGGTCATTTAAACCGAGCCCAAGGGAGCAGGACTGAGCAGAAGGAGGCATTCTAGAACAGGGAGCAAGGAGTGCGGCGGCGTGGCGGCTGGAGACCACGCCCTCGTGGTGGAGGATGATCTAGACTCGAGGGTGGGAAGCAGACCCCTGGGCCCGCAGCGCGGCCTGAGTCAGAATGGTGCGGGCGCCGGATGGAGGAGTCCGGACTTGATCCTGGTGGGCCGGGAGCTGGGGACACTTGCTGATGCTTCTCTCTCTGCGAGGCTTGGTGCTTGGGGAGTGGCACTGCGGAGTGGGGTTGGAGCAGACACCTGGGAGGCCACAGAGTGACCCAGGAGAGAAGGCAGGGATGAGGGTCAAAAGAGTTGGTTAGTCGGACACTCACTGGAAGCTGGCGAGGAGGCAGCTGGGAGGAGGAGATGAGAACGGCCTGCTCCTTACCGGGGGCCCCATCCTTTTGACCTCTGAGTGACCTCCTGGGAGAGCCCAAGACTAGCCCCCATACAGGGAATTGTCACCAAGTGGCACCTACTTGGCCAGAGGCGTGTGGTTTGTGTTGATTTTAGTTGCAGCTCTTGCTTTCAACGGGGGCATTTGGGATTCCCAAGACCTTCCAGAGTTCCTTGCCTGTACCTGCGCTGGAACTAAAGGAATCAAAGTGAACAAAGCCTTTTGGCATTGCATGAGCTGGAAAAGTCTGATTCAGGGTAAACCTGCTTTTTTTTTTCTTTTGCCCTTAAAGGAAAAGAAAGTAACCACCTTGGTGTGATGGAAAAAGGAGTCTGGGTGCCCTTTGGGTTCTGGCATAGCGCGTTCTCGCTGGTGATCTCAAAGGGTGGGGAGTCGCTGACACAAATATGCGAGAATGTTCTGCACGGGTCACCTGGCACCTGGCGCTCCTGTGGATTCCACACCCTCAGATGCCAGCCAGGATTCCAGGCCCCGGTGGCTGTGTGGCACGTGACTCAGGCCCAGAGGACGATAACGAAGGAAAATAGTGAACCTCCGAGGCTGGGCCCATCAGCAGCCCATCTCGGTTTTCAGGGTGTGTTTCCCAAGCCCCGTGGGGGGTTTTGTACATCAGCGTTTAGTCTCCAGGAGAGAAGTTAAGTAAGCTGGCTGCTCCTGTTCATCTGATTCCCAGGGCGTTTAGCAAACTGCCCTCACCTGTTAGAAAGAAAAGTAAGAGAGTGGTCAGGCCTGGCGGAGGCTGAAAGGGACCCAAAAGGTGAGCTGCAGAGCAGAGGGGAAGAGCCACGCCCGTTGGGCACCTGGGCTGCCAGCATGTAGGGGATGGCCTGTTTACAGGTGATTGGGTTCTAACTTGCTTAAATGGAAAGTGTCAGATTTTTTAAACCTTTTGTAAGATTCAGGCATGTCCTTAAGGGCTGCAGTAAAGACCCCAGGACGTCTCTGCTCTAGGTTGTGGCCCGGAGCTCTCGGCTCAGCCTCGGAAGAGCAGGGCCAGTCTGGCACAGGCTCTGGCACACCCCTGGCCTGCTGGTGCCCTCCTCGGCTTTGAAGCGTGGATGCCCAGCCAGCCCTTCGCCTGCACCTGCTAGAGAAGGAACAGGACAGCCGCTTCTGCCTAGGGTCCGGGTGGGTCTGTGAGGAGACCAGGTGAGGTCACGGGGGGCGGTGGCTGTAGACCGTATGGTCTGCAGAGCTTGAGATGTTTACTGTCTGGCCTATTACAGAAAAAGAAAATGAGCTGACCCACTGTCTGAAAGGATGGGTCTGTACACCAAACCTGTGCCGTTCAGCGTGGTAGCCGCTAGCCATGGGTAACCACTTAAAGTTTTTTCCAGCTTTATTGAAGGATAATTGACACAATTATGATTGTTTAAATTTAAACAGTAGGATTAAGAATTCAGATCTTCACCCGCAGGAACCACTCATCACGTGCTCGGTAGCTGCGTGCGGTTCTTCACTGTCGTGTTGGAAGGCACGGATATAAAACTCAGCCCCACAGCACAGAACGTTCTGGGGCAGAAGTGCGCTAGCCCTAGTCTCTTGTGCGTGTGTTAAATTGTGTCCGACTCTTGCAACCCTGTGGACTGTATCCCGACAGGCTCCTCTCTCCATGGGATTCTCCAGGCAAGAATACTGTAGTGGGTTGCCATTTCCTTCTCCAGGGGATCCTCCTGACCCAGGGAGTGAACCTGAGTCTCTTGTGTCTCCTGTGTTGGGCGGTGGATTCATTATCCCTGAGCCACCCGGGAAGCCCAGACCGTCCCCCAGTGCATGAGGGAACAGGAAGAATAGGGGAGGCACTCCAAGGGTAGAAAGGACGCAGACTTCCCTGGCCCTGAAAGTCAGGGCGCAAAGTGAGTTCGTTGACTCGGAGGTGATGGAGAAATGTGTGATGCGACAGAGGGGGGCCTCGGCCTGGAATGGAGAAGCTGCCCCCAGACCTTCCTTCTCTGTGACTATGGGGAGGCCCCTTACCGCACAGGCCACGGTGCCCAACTCCAAGTGACCAGTGGCTGCGTGCGGACCCTCTGCCACTCCAGCCTGTGACCCCAGCTCCTCCACCCCCGGCTCCTGGCTCACCTGGGCCGGTGGCCACATCAGCCCTGCTGTGCCCAGCACTTCCCCCCGCTTGTGTGTGTGGGTGTGAGCACACACGCAGATGTACACACACATACACTGGGCTGTGTGGAAGTCCACAGAAATCCTCCCTTGCCTGTGTTCTGGTCACACTCTGCTCCAGACCATCTGGCCCCAGTGGGTCGTACTGCTGTTCCTCCTGGGCTGGGCTGGGCACATTTGTGTTTTGATGGAATGGCCGTGTTTTCCATGGGCAACAGATGAGGAACTACCCTATTCATTCAGAATGGTGGCTTCTGTGTACCATGAGGAAGGAAGAGATGTTCCAGGCCCCGCCACGAGCCAGCATCACGCGACTTTCTCCTTAAAATGCTGTCAGCCGCGGAGCTGGGGCAGTCTGCTCGGAGCTGGGCTGAACTGTAGCTCTTGCTTCGTTCCCACGTTCGCTGACTCCCAGTCCCTTTGGAAGCTAGTTAGGGGTAGAGTCCTTCCGAGGTGGGACAGCAAGTGTGGAGAACGTGGATGTGAATTCTGTGCGTGGGGCCTGACTGTAAATGCATCGCCGCTGGACCCGTCTCCCCGCATTGCCCGACGCTGGTGGACTCTGAAGGTGGAGAAACGCCGCAGGTCTGTTTACCACTGAGCTGTCCCAGTCTGGGGTTCACTGCCGTCACGAGACGTTTTGTCAGGAGTCCGGTCCACTTCTGCCCTTGGGAATGTCTGGGCCTGTCCACATTGCGTTTCCATGAGTCCAGTCTGCTCGCATCACCCAGCTTAGACAGTGCCCACTCCCTTTGCGTCAGGATGAAAACATCTCCAAAATGCAAGCCTAAGATATCAGGAGGAGCTTCCCGGACTTTGGGCAAGAGTGTAAAAGGGAGGAAACCAGATAAGCCTGGTGGATTTAGCCGCAGAAGAGTTGCGTGGAAGAAGTGCTTGGTGAGGAGGAAGTTGGGGTTAAGAGGACGCGCAGCAAGTGTCCTGGAAGCCCAGGCCTGATTGCGTGCCCTCCTCTGACACTCGGCTTGCCTCTAGCCAGCCACTCAGCATGGTCTCCGGGGCCTGCCCTCTAAGGCTGGTGGGGGCCTGAGAGCATTGGCAGATTGGGCCGTGCCCGGGATTGCTCACCGCTGGTCTCACCACCCAGAAAGAGGCAGCATATGTGTCCCCCCAGAACCCTGGTGCAGCACGTTCACAGTGGAAGTGGCTCATTACTTAGGGGCTTGGTGGTGTTGGGTGAGCACCGGCTGTGTGCCGGCCCTGTGCCTGTATTTGTCTGATGGTCACCCAGGCTGTTGGCTGGCTAATGAGCCCCACTCCACAGGAGAGAACTGAGCTCCGGGCATATCCCTGCGCGCAGGCCCATCCTCACAGGCTGGACCCCAGTTCTTCTGTTCCAAAAGCCATCTCTCCTCCACACCCGGTGTCATCCCCTGTCGTGGACCATGCCACCATTTGCAAGAGGAGTCTCTTCCTTCTCTGGATAGCAGCCCCCCGCCCCACCCCTGTCTTATCATGGCCTGTGGGCAGAGAAGTAGGTTGCTCTGTGGATTGACATTTAAGAAAGCCTACTTGATGGAGCTGTCCCTCTGAATGTGTGGTTGTGGTACAAGAAGGCTTCATTTGTCCCAGGCTGTTTTGAAATCAGAGGCAGGAAAACCCCGTCTCATTTTCATATCTTGCGTAGATGTCATCAAAACAATCCTGTGTTCTGTGCGGGAGTCGTGATCGAGGAAGCCAGCCACGTGTAGGCGTTGGGGCTCCAGAACTGTCTCTTCCGTCTGCTGGGTTTACTTGGATTTGTTTAAAGAACTTGGCGTGGAAGTGCCTCTTCCCTGATGCCCCACTTGTGGGAGAGGCTGGAAGGGAGCCCTCCCGGTGAGGGTGGGGCAGACCTGGGCCGTCCTCTGCTCCCAGTAAGGCTGCAGCTCACACACCTCTTGATCATGCTGGTGGGAAGGCAGGCCTCCGCCATTAGGGATTGCGAGCGTCATGGTGCTGCCCTGGTGTGCTCTGGATTTCAGACGGTCTGTGCTTTCGAGTCCTTTTTAGGGCTTCCTCTAACTCAGAGCCAGCCAGGAGTGATACAGATGGGTATGCGTGACTGTGGGGGTGCTCAGGGCGAAGCCACCGGGCTCTTCAAACCGAGATGAAGTGCAGTTGTCTGGGTGACTTCGGATCTTGAGTAGTCAGTGTCCTTTAGAGCAGAGGCTGTGTGCCCATGGTCTGGGGGCCAGATGTGGTCCCCTGGCAAAGTTTGTTTGGCCCCCAGGGTGCTCTAGGCACTTTTGCATTTCTTGACAACATTTAAAAACCAGGATTGTACAAAGAAGTCTAGATGGTCAGCTTTTTCTGACACATCAGAAGATCTTTAATATAGTATTATCCTGGGTCCTCTTTCCCCCGCTCACAGCCAGGCAGGGGTAGCCAGCCATTGAGCCCCCTGGGGGCTCCCTGCTCGGCGTCACAGTTCCTGCCCATCAGGCTTCACTTGTTTCTATTCCCTGCTTGGCTCTGGACGATGTTTGAGATCGCTGGAGCCGACATGCCGTTCAGAAGGCAGATTTAGGTTTTCTGGTCCCCCGGGTTGTATGGTTCAAGGTGGGCGGTGGTGGAAATGCCTAAGTGCACAGTCATTCCCTCTGTTATTTGGCTGCTTGTGCCACCGGTAAGGAAAGCGACAGAGATGAGCTGGGGAAGTGCTTTGTTCATCTCCGTGGGGCTTCCCTCTGGCTGCTCCCATTGAAACTGCCCGCACGACCCCCAGTCAGCTCTGTGAAAAGCGACCCTTGACTCTTGGAAGCCAGCCTCCACCCTGGGGCTCCCTCCGGTTGCCCTGCAGATCGTTCCTGTCCCCCGCAAACCCTGGACAGTCACACTAAGTTGCTTCACTCAGTTTAATCTTCTCAGTTCAAAAGTGCTCCCATGATTTTAACAGATGATGTAGGATTTTCTTTTCTTAAACAAAGATTTAATCTCTAAATTATCTTGACAGGCAGTCTAGCTGCCATGTATCAAGTAGATAACTTCTGCTGGTGGTCGAGAGAGAAAAAATTTCTCAGGGTAAATGAGAACATGCTTCTCAGAGACTCTCAGCTTTCTTTTCGACAGCGACTCAATGAACCAAGTGGAAGCAAAGAGCCTCCAAATGGCAGTTTCTTCCCCCCCCCCGCCCCCAGGAATTGAGTTTTTCTTTGTGTATTCCTCCAGGTATTTACTATCAGTCACTCCTTTCATTTACTCTTTTTTCTTCAACCCCCTTTTTTCCCTCCTGTTGTGGCAAATATTCTGCCTCCCCATCTGCCTCCTCCTCCCCTCCCAGCCAGTCCATTCCGTGCCTGTGGGCTTTGTCTAACCCCCGACCCCCCAGGGCCAAGACTCCTGAGAAGGACCCTGAAGGGCCTGCCCTGACTGGTGTTCTTAAGAGCATTCTAGGGGCTGCTAGGAACTCCTCAAGGACAAGCACTAGGTTGTCTTTATCTAAGTCCCCAGGTCCTGGCCCAGAGGAAGTGCTGGCAGTGGGACCCAGGCCTTCCACCCCTTTCTGACCTCATGGACGTTTGCCTGAGACTCAAACTGGTCCACCCTAGAGGAAGTCAACCCTGAAGACTCATTGCAAGGACTGATGCTGAGACTCCAGTACTTTGGCCTCTTGATGAGCCACCTCACTGGAAAAGACCCTGATGCTGGGAAAGATTGAAGGCGGAAGGAGAAGGGGACGACAGAGGATGAGATGGTTGGATGGCATCATCGACTCAATGCACATGAGTTTGAGTGAACTCTGAGAGGTAGTGGGCTTCCCAAGTGATGCTAGTGGTAAAGAACCCACCTGCCAATGCAGGAGACATAAGAGACGCAGGTTCGATCCCTGGGTCAGGAAGATCCCCTGGAGGAGGGCCTGGCAGCTGACTCCAGTATTCTTGCCTGGAGAATCCGAAGGACGGAGGAGCCTGGCAGGCTACAGACCATAGAGTTGCCAAGAGTCTGACACAACTGAAGCGACCTAGCATGCACGCTGCGAGATAGTGAAGGATAGGGAAGCTGGGCATGCTGCAGTCCTAGGAGTCACAGCGTCAGACATGACTTAGGGACTGAACAGCAACCTTGATGGACCCCATGTTTTTCATCTGCATAATTGTCCTTCCCTCCCAAGTATCAGGGCTCTAAGGACCAAATCAAGTAGAACATTGGTCTTCAGACTTTCAGGGAGCATCAGACTCACCTGGAGGGCTTGTTAAAGCCCTGATTGCTGGCCTCTACTCAGAGAGACTCTGATTCACTCTGGGTGGGGTGGGGAGTGAAACTTGGCATTTCTAACAAGTTCCCAGGTGAAGCAACTTGCTGCTTGTCCTGGGACCACAACTTTGAGAACCACTGCACTGGTAACCACGTTGTTGAAGGAGGCTCCAGCATTCACCCCAGCAAGGGTGTGGTTCTCAGCCAGCGACTCTGATGCCTGCCCTGCTTGCGATTCTGATCCCCTTTTTACTTTCCTGTTCTGCAGAGGTACACACAAAGCTTTGCATTTATTGATTTATTTGGCAGCCAGGTCTTAGTTATGGCACATGGGATCTTTTGCGTTTTGGTTCCCCAAGTGGGTTTATTTTTCCCTCTCTCATCAAGGAAAGGCCGCGCTTGGGCTGAGCTAACACCTGCACTGAGATGCTGGGTAACCTGCCTCCTCGTGGGCAGCTCGTTCCCCTCACGGTGCGCATGCGCTGCCTCTGCTTCCCACGACTCTCCAGGTATCAGTCTTGAGGCAGAGGCGCCCTTTGACTCAGGTGTCCTGAAATCGGTGGTGTTGTCAGTGGCGGCTGGCTGCCTGCCTGCAAAGACGGATTTCACCTCATTGTTGGTTTTCAGTTTTCCCATGTGAATCTGAAATCACTGCCTGTCTCCCGTCCATCTTTAGCCTTGGATGGAGTAGCTGGACGCGATGGCAGTCACCAGTTTTGCCTCACTTCGTAGTTTTCCGTGCGGTTTTATTTTGTAAATGGAGTGTCCACTGCTCCCACCTCCCCGCCCCCGCTTCCACCCCTCAGAAACTAGGGGGACAATAAAGCAGTCATGGTTTTGAATGAAGCGTCTCTGTGCTATGTCTGGGACTCCCTTCTCGCCGCCCCATCCTCTGCTGTCCCCGGACCCAGTCCCCCAGCAGCTGAAGCACATGGGCCCTTGTGCTTTTGTGCTTTCATTGGCACGCAAACACGTGGTGAGCGCGTGCTCGGCACATGCCTTGATCACATATTTGTGACTCGGGAGTCCGGGACGGTCGTGACATTCTCACGTGGGGCAGGACGTGGCCGCTGCCCCTCCCCTGGGAGCCAGCACAATCGCCGTATTGTCTGTGGGCGGCGGAGCTAGCCGCATGGGTCGGAGCCGGGCTGCTGGCGCACCGGGAGAGCGGAGTAGCTGTTTCACCCTGTGTACCTTCCTGCTGCCGTTTTATGGAAGCGGGTGGTGTGGGACGCCCACTCAGGATGCTCTGGCCCTGCTCGGCGGGTGCCCCTCGTGGTTCAGCTGCTGGCCTGGTGTTCCCACTCGCCGAGAGCTGGAGAGGTTGGGCCGGGCCAGGGGTGGGGAGGCCGGTGCAGCTGAGGCCGCCGCTGGATGGCGAAGCCCCCACCCTCCAGGGGCTTGAGAGGGCTGCGGGCATCAGCCCGACACGTGCCCATTTGGGCAGCATGGGGTGCTTTCTGCCGAAGCGGGGAAGGGCCTCACTTGCCCCCAGCTCCCTGGCATAATGGATGCCTCAGTTGGCTGCTTCTGGAGATGCCTTCAGTCTTCTCCATGAAGCCCAACGCTTCTGCTGCCTCCTCTAGGACACCTGCCCAGACCCGGACCTCCCGTTAGGGCCTCAGCTCACCCCTGCCTGCAGCGTCTGCCCTGCACTCGCTGCTGTTGCTGCTGTTCAGTCGCTTAGTCGTCTTCGACTCTTTGCGAACCTGTGGACCGCCTGCCAAGCTTCCCTGTCCTTCACCGTCTCCCGGAGCTTGCTCAAACGCGTGTCCATTGAGTCCGTGATGCCATCCAACCATCTCATCCTCTGTCGTCCCCTTCTCCTCCTGTCTTCAATCTTTCCGAGAATCAGGGTCTTTTCCAATGAGTCGGCTCTTGGCATCAGGTGGCCAGAGTATTGGAGCTTCAGCATCAGTTTTTTCAATGAATATTCAGGGTTTATTTCCTTTAGGATTGACTCGTTTGATCTTGCAGTCCAAGGCACTCTCAGAAGTCTTTTCTAGCACCACAGTTGGAAAGCATCAGTTCTTCGGCGCTTAGCCTTCTTTATGGTCCAACTCTCACAACCATACATGACTCCTGGAAAAACCGTAGCTTTGACTGTACGGATCTTTGCCAGCAAAGGGATGTCTCTGTTTTTCAGGACACGGTCCAGGTTTGTCATAGCTTTTCTTCCAAGGTGTGCCTTGCGGTATACCTCTGTGAGTACCGGGTGGTGTGTGAGGGCTTGGCTGGGTCCCTCCGCCTTCCTCTCTCGCCCGGGCAGTGTGGGATGGGGGACGAGGCACAGTGCAGGGTGTGTGTAGGACCTGCCTGTTGAGTCGGAGCCCCTCAGAAGCTGCCCTTTGTTCGGGAGCACAGCGTCGCGTGCGCACCTGACTTCTCCCCGGCGGTCCTGCCCCTTGGCCCTCCTTGCTCACTGTGCAGGCTGCTGGGCCCTCAGGCCTCCAGCTTCTCAGGGGCTGCCGGCATTTGGGTGTGCTGCCTACCTGCCAGCCCTGAGTGCAGTCAGGTGCTTTCTCCTAAAAGCTGAACTTGGGAGAAAAAACAAACAAACAAACACAGGGAAGGACCCTGGGCTGAGGTTTTCCTGGGATTGGGTACGTGAAGGGCCGCTTGCCAATCTGCCGGCCCGCCCAGGGAGCCTCCTGATGGGTATTTGTATTTCTGGGAGGTGAGTGGTATCAGAGAGAGTGATTTTGTTCTGACCACACGCTCTGCTCCTGCTCTGCTGCCGTGGAACCCAGACAGCTTTGAGCCCAGCCTCTCTGGGACCGGGAGAGTGTTCGTGCAATGCTGCGAATTAGTGCCAACAGCCCAATTTTGATAGCGGCAGGGAAGCCCCACAAGCAAGAGAGGTTCCAATATCTTTCGGCATCAGGAAAGTCGAGACCCGACTTAATGGAGCAAATGTGTTTTTTTTGGTTCAGCAAATGTTTCCCTGAGCAGCTGTCTGTGCGAGGTCCTGTGACTCAGGGGACCGTGGTGGGTTCTCGCCCTCCTGAAGCTCACAGTCTGTGGGGGAGACGGACACGCTGCCCGTTCATTTCATGCTCCTTTGATTCTCCGTCTGTGGGGTGGGCGAGGCCTTCCTGGAGGGGGAGACACCTGAACTGAGTCTTAAGAGATGAGGGTCCTGAGCTCAGCTGGAGGTGGACAAGGCTAAGAGGCAAGCAACCAGAGAGCCCAGCGTGAGCGAAGCTCGGGACACGTGGAACCGTGGGGGTTATTTGGGTAACTACCGGCAGCTGTGTGTGCGCGCGTATGTAATTTTTAAGAACAGTGTATACACTTGGTACAAACTCAGCTGTGAAAAGGAATTCTCCCTGCCTCCATCCCTGTCTCCCTGGTCTGCCTCTCCTTCTCTCTCTGGAAGAGCTCCTGTTGCCTTATTGTTTATTCTCCCAGAGATATTCCATTGATGTGCAACCATATATAAATATATACAGAATTTTGATTTAAACATTTATATTTTTTTTGTATAGGACACACCTTCAAAGTTCAAAACATGCAAAGTGATATTCCTTGAAGAGCCTCCTCCCCACTCTGTTCTCAGCCACCCATTTCCTCTCCTGAAAGATCCCTGATGTTTCTTTTGTGTCCTTCTATATTATGATTACATTTATTTAGTTTTACCCAAATAGGGGCTTGCTGTGTCCACTGTCTTTGCTTTTTCACTTAGCACTAGACTGGAAGATGGTTTCCTCTTGGTACCTATCAAGTCTTTTGAAAAGCTGCATATTGTCTCTTGCATGGCTGTCTGGGCAGCTGTTATCCTGTTGTTACTGTTAGGCAGTTAAGTTGCTTTCTGTCTTATCTATGCTGAAGATGCGTGTTTTTCGCATCCGAGCAGGACTAATCTGTAGGGCAGATTAATTTGGCATCTGAGGCTCAAGGGCAAGGCCACCTGGTTGACAGTAGCATGGCACAGACGTTTGCCCAAGTTATGTTTTTGCTTTTGTTCCGCTTTATGGAAGGCAGGTGACTTTTAAATTGGGTTGTGCTGAAAGTTTGGAGGAGAAACTGTTTTATTCCGTTGGTGCCTCCCGTATCTGACCCCTCTGAGAATTGGGACCCACTGTGGGCTTGACCCCCCGGTGAGTGCCACTGACCGCCGGGTGTGGCCAGTGTTGTTCAGTGGCCGGGTGAGGCCAGACCCAGGGCCCGGCAGAGCGGCTTTGCCAGCCCTGGCTGCTGGGGCCCGGTGGGCATGAATGCCACATCTGGGCATGTGCTGGGCTTTGCGCTCCATGAGCATCATGGCTCTAGCGACTGTTCTGTTGGTTTATTAATAACTGACGTGAACAAGAGTCTGCTCAGGAAGAAACCCCCCAGAAGTGAGAGGGGGAGACCCCAGCACGGCTTTGCGTGCACCCCGTAAAGCTTGTGATGCCCAGTTTTGAATGCACCCAGGTGTGTTATGTCATTTGCCTTTTAAAATGTACTCCTCCTCTTAGTACGTTTTACTTTCTATTTCACTCATGCATCGGTGAAATATTAATAATATTTACTTCTCTAGACGGAGGGCCTGTGGCTTATGTATGTTTTTGTCTTCAATGCCTGCAGACACCAAGCAGTCACTGGACAAGGGCTTGTGGAGTGGATGAGCGCAGCCCTGTCCCAGCCGGCTTTCCCGGGTGGACGGCCTGCCGTTAACCGTTCCCCCAGCGCACCTGAGGCTTGGTTTCGGTGTCCGAACGCTGACCTCTGTCCAGGGACCCATTAAATTTCATCCAGTCTCGTCTTGTCCTCTTACTCAGTCTGACAAGTTCTTTAAAAAAAAATAAAAAAGCCTTATTATTGTTATTTGTAACTCTGAGCACATTGATAATTTATACTCACCTCCCCGGGGCTTCCTCCTGGCCGAGGAGGCGGGCATTGCCCCTTCCTGCTCTTGCCTGCTTGGCATCTCCTCCAGAGGAGGCTCTTGACCGAGGCGAGGCCCCTTCTACGTGGGGTGAAGGCCAGCCCGCCCGCTGGTGGGTGTGGGAGGTGCTCCGAGGCCTGGCTGTAGAGCTTAGCTGCTGACTTAGTGAAACGCGCTTCCTGAGGGTCGGACAAGCCTGCACCAAAACCTGGTTCCTCTGGCCCGACGGGACGATGATGCTAACGTGACGACAGCAGCCGCTGGCAAATCTGGGGATTTTCAGGAATATTGGAGCATGTTGTGGACAAATGTGGAATGAACCTGTGTTTCTTCCCGGGCCCAAGCCATTTCTGACGAAGGAGGTGGTCTCCTCACCTCCCGAGGTTGGGTTAAGTCTCTCAGGGCTCTCAAGGTTGCCCTTAGAGCTGTCAGGATACCCTGGAGGCCCTGCAAGAGTTCAGCAGGGCTTCTGGAATTGGGTTGGCCCTGCCGCTTCCTCTTTAACCCCCTCGAGGGCTGTGCTCGCGAGGCCCGTTGTCACATCCACCCTGGTGCTTAGAGGAAGTGGAGATGGGTTTGCAAATAAGGCGCCCCTCCCTTTCCCTGCCCCACGCCCTGCCGGAAGGTGAAGCAGGAGCTGAGACCCACAGCAGCTGCTCCTTGCCTTCGGCCCCTGAACCGTTCTAAATCATTCAGAACCAAGTCTCCAGGTTTTGCTGTGAATTCGGGCCTCAGCCCTTCTCCCACCTCCTCTCTGGTGTCGCCTGTGCTGACAGGTGGCTGTTCACATAGAGTGGCTCTCTCTGCCTCGTGCTGATGTGAGTGTCATCTAGGTGGAGTTGGGCCCACCCTTCGGAAGCCCCCTGGGAGGCACCAGAGGCACGGCCTGGGGAAGGTGACTGTGAGGTGCCCTGAAGTTCAAGAGTGACTGTTGTGACACCGGACCCTGCAGAGTTTCGTCTTGGCTGCCACCAGCGTTCTTGAACTGCAGTGGCACTTGCAGCACGAGGGGCAGAGGGGAGGGCGGAAGCCTTGGGGTAGATCGGTTAGCCGGGCTGATTCATTTCTGCACCAGACCCTGTAACACCGGTGGGTTCAGGAGGGTGAGGCCCCTGGTCCTCGAGATGAGGTCAGGGTGTGAAGTCAGCGATGGGAGACCTGGTTCCCGCATACCTCGCAGTCCTTTACCATTATGTCATCTCCCGGGTTCCGGGGTGACACTTGTGATACCGCGGGGGGCCCCTGAGATAGAGAGGGGCTGCCTCCCAGCTGTGGCCTCAGTGCCGGCTGCTTGCAGGGGGACTCCATGCGCTCCGCTTGGCGGCCTGGGGTTCTGTGAGGGCAAGACTGGTGTGGCTGGAGGGGGTCAGGACTGTCTCTCCCTGCCCAAGAGGAGCTGGCTCGGAGGTGTGCCTGCAGCCTGACTTGGGGGCAGGTCCTCCACCAAAATCCATAAATATTTTGCCGAGGGGGAGGATATTTCTTTGCAGAAGGTAGGAGACCAAGGTGTGAAAACTGGTGAGTGACTTAACTTCCTGGCCTGCCAAGAAACTTCCATCAACCCTCCCCCCCCCCCCCTTCAACGAACGTTGTTAATGCCACTGAAAGACACCAGGCGTCCCCCGCTGTGCTTAAGGACCGAGCTTGGAAGATGCACTTGTGCGGTGTTTGCACCCGTAGATCCAGAAGGGTGGGGCCAACCCCCCTCCCCAGCCCCAGAACCCAGGTGTCACCGGCCCCTCAGGGAGTATCAGGGTGGCTTTCTGCTCCCCACTCAGCTGTACAGAAGGTCACGGCTCAGGCTTGTGATGGCAGTGAGAATTCAGCCTTTGCTGTTTTCCTGGTTTCCTGGGATCTTGAACGCTGGAGGTCGGGTGTGAGCAGGACTGGAAAGGCCGGGCAAGGCCCAGCCGCCAGAGCATGACTGCAGGGCAGACGTCAGCCCTTCCCGCCCGACCCCAGCTCACAACGCACCTTCAGCTTCCCTGATCGAGTCACTCACTCCCCCAAGCTCCCGTTTTCATGATGCAGGGGAGGAAACAGGCTCACAGAGGCCACGGGACCTGGCTAAACCACCCAGCTGGGGCTCACTGGGCAGACACAGAGCCCGTGTGGCCCAGGCTTCCAGGCGAGGGAACCAAGGCCACGCGGGGGAAGTGAGTTGGCAAACAGGCTGGGCTGGAGGCCGGGCCAGAGCCCACGGCTCCCGCGCCCCGCCGCCTTCAGGAGGAGGCCACACTGCTTGGGCTGCTCTGTTCTTGTTGCGTGTTTTTTTCTCTCTCTTTTTTAACCCTCCTCTCTTTCGTTCCTTCGCCGTGGTTTGATTACTTGTAAACAGGTCTGAGCGAAGAGCAGGTCACGGTCGGCTTAGGCTAAGTGGCTTAACACGAAGTGGCTCATCTTGGCGGCCGCTCTGTCCCCCTGCCCTCTGTCCTCCGCCTCGCCCCGCTCTGGAGGAGAAGGCGGTGTCTAGTCTGTACTGCCTCAGTAAGTGCTGGGCCTCCGCCTCCCCGCCCAGCCTTCCTTTCCTTCCGCGTGAGTTCGCTCCTCGGACTCTAGTCCATAGGACGGGCTCGCTCTCTCTCGGGTTTGGTGGGTTAGAATGACTCCAGCGGTAGCGAGGATCGCGGGAGTGCTTATAGGAGACTGGCCTGTCAGTTATTTCTCATGATGAATGAGCTCTTGACAGGTCATGCATGCAGCTGGCTTCAGTTTCAAGAAGCAGCTCAGGCTGTCTCGTTCCCATGTTCAGATTTGTTTTGGCTCCGGGTCTCAACACTTTCATGTCCCTGAATAATGTCCTTCCTCCCCCTCCTCTTGAAATGCTATTTGCTTAAAACAAAACAAAACAAAAAACAGCAGATCCCTCCAGCGCTGTGAGAGTGACTGTGTAAAGTTCCAGAGAACAGAGTCCCAGTTTGGTTCAACAGCTCTTTGAACCAAAGCAAGGGTTTTGCTTGCCCTCCATCAAGACAGCCTCATGAGGGAGCCTGGGCCACTTTGCTCAGCGCAGGGCCGGGGGTGGGTCCCTCTCCCGCTGGGTGGCGTGGCCGCTCATCCTTCCCCCAAGACTAGGCCTTTGGTGGCTTTTGACTACCTGGAGGTCTAGCCCAGGGAATGCCGATCACCCTAGTTATTGCAGAAAACACCCCCCCAAGGACACACCTTACTCTGGGATGAGGGATCAGAGATGGGGTGAGCATGCTGCCTCTAAGGACAGCAGATGCTTTATTCTCACAGCTCAGCCCCCCAAGAATCCCGGGTAGCCATGAGTAGCCAGGCCGTGCTGCCTCTCTGAGCCGAGTTTCCTCACCTGCCACAGGTGGATGGGAGCCCGAGTGCCCGTGAGGCTCAGTCGTGGATTCGATTATCCGGCCACTGCACCTCCCACGAGGTGAGCCTCTTCTGTGACCTGGTAGCCAGTTCCCACATGCTGGAGGAGGGCCCCCTCTGTGCTGGAACTGTGCTCACCTGGGGACCTCGGTCCCCCAGGCACCTCTTCAGGGGCCCCACTGTGCAGACCTTTCCTTCCTTAACTCCCCACTCGAGGGGGCTGACTTCTTACAGATCACAAAGCTTAGCAAAGTCACACGAGTGTCCAGGGTGCCACAGCCCGCCCGGGACTGAGCCGGGAGTGATTCTGGACCTTGCGTCCAGCACTCGTCCCCCAGCATGTTACTGACTCCATGAACAGCCACGGATCAGGTTCCTGCTGTCGGAGGCTCTCTGTTGAGGCCAGAGGAGGCCAGCGGCAGGTCCACACCCAGACAACACGCCTGGAGGGGAGTGCTTGCTGGAGCGCCCTGGAAATGGACTTGGAGAGAAGGGCAGGGTGGGCTGTGGGAGCCCAGCGAGATGCGGGTGGTGGACTCAGAATCTGATGTAGCGAGGAGCCGGCACCGCTGCCCCAGGCCTGGGGGCACCCTGGCTTCCCTGGAAGGCCCTTCGTCTCCTCCTGGCACCTGCATGGCTGCACGTCCGTGCATTTGGGGCGGGGAAGCAGTGCCTGTGTGCTTTCGCCCCCACCTTCCCGCCTCCCCACTCCCTGCCTCGGTGGGACCCCTAGTGCCAATTCTATCGTTAAGTCCAGAAGGTTGAGGTGTGGCCTGGGGCACCTCGGGAAGAGCTTATGGAGAAGGGGTGTCTTGCAAACCCAGCGTCTGTGCTTCAGTATCTGGTCCGTTTGAGAAGTCAAATATTTGTGGGATAATTATGATAAATGTTAACAGATCCTGGAGTAGAAGCCTCGGTGGTTAAGACAGAGACTTTGGAATCCATCAGACGTGGCTGAATCCTTGTTTCACCCTTCACAGCTGGGTAACCCTGGGCCTCAGCTTGACCCTCTGTAAAATGGGAAAACAGCAGTGCCCACTCGGAGGACATGGTAAGCCTGAGGGCCTGAATGCTCTGGTGGTTCAGACAGTAAAAGACTCTGCCCGCAGTGCAGGAGACATGGGTCTTCCCTGCGTTGGGAAGATCTCCTGGATTCGGGCATGGCAACCCACTCCAGCATTCTTGCCTGGAGAATCCCATGGACAGAGGAGCCTGGTGGGCTCCAGTCCGCGGGGTCGCAAAGAGTCAGACATGACTGAGCGATTAACATTTTATTCATGCTCTGTTGAAGGTAGACCCCGCGTCACCTGTTAATTTCCACAGACACAGACCAGGAAGCTACTGGGGAGACGGTGGATAAAAGGTTATTTTTTTGTTCTCTGTTGCCTCTGCTGTGGAGTTGCCTTAAATCAGTGATATTTGGTGTCGAGCATGTCCTTGGTGTTCAAGTATTGACGTAAGAGGTTTCATCTGTCTCTCTTTTTCTGTCAGCGCATTGCAGGTGGTGAAGGCCTCACTCTTTGATCGGTCATTTTTCAGTAGGACCTGAAGACTTGGGAACCTCGTCTAAGGCAGTTTAAGCGCTCCACCTGCGTCTGGGAAACACATTCTCCAGGCATGTCCTCTCATTGAAACTGCAGACTCTTTTTCCAGTATCAGCTCAGTCTGGGAAAGTACAGGCTCTTGATAAAAGTTCCTAGGCAGCTTTTAACTTTTTTTCCTTAAACTCAGACGTCTTCGCTACACAAGCCGCAAGCAAAAGGCCTCCCCAGGCAGATTTAATTCCCTTCTCTTGGCAGAGGTGGACCTTGACTGCGACCACAGGATTCAGTCTGTCCTCTCCACCCTTCCAGGAGTTTGTCATGGGATCTGGCAACAGGCCGCATGGCCCCCTGAAAGATGCACTTCCTCAAACGTTCATAAATTAGCTTCCAGAGCCTGCCCACAGATTGCTTCTGTCACACCAGCAGCTGAGAAGTCACCAAAGCTGAGAAGTGCACGCAGACCTTGCAGAATTGCTGTTTCTCTCCCATTTCCTTTGGTTAACAGGAGGGGGAGGGACACGGAGGCTGTGAGGGGAACGGCTTGCTCAGGCCATCGGGAAAATCACTGTCAGCGGCGAAGGTTATGTTTAGGTTTTGCTCTGAGTCCTGTGTTTGGGGTGGTGAGATATTCTCCTGCTATAAAACTAACTTGCACAAGTAGTAAACACAGGATAAGGATATTAAAAGAAGGAAACATTTAATTGGGCGAGTTCCAGTGTGGTCAGTTTCTTTTCAAAGGGTAACTCTTCAAAACGCATTACAGAAGCATTTGGTAAACTCCTGTAATCTTCTGAAGAGTTATATAGAATTTGAGAGTTTACAGAACTTTTTGCATATATAAAGGAATTTGGTGTGCACTGGGCAGGGTTCCCACTCCCCAGAAGCTGAACGTCTCCAACCACAGTGACAGCAGACAGCTGGGTTCAGGGGCTTGCAGAAGGCACATTGCAGGTTGGAAAACAAAACCAAGAGAGTTGCTTGTTAGGAAAGGCTCGTGTGACAAAGCCAACTCATCCCCTGTCTCTGAAGCACCCTGAGGAGGCAGACGCCTCACCATCACCCCTTCTAGGCTGCAGGATCTTGGGCAAATGCTTGATTAATTTTCCCGGAGCCTCAGTCTTCTCTTCTGGAAAATGGGAATCCTGTTAGCGGCAGCAGCTGTTCGTGGGAATTAGATGACATGAGAAGAGCCAGCCTGTCCTTGGTGCTCAGGGAGCTGGAGGCTGGAAGCACAGCTGTGAATGGGCAGGTAGAGGAGGACCCGGCGCCAGGGTGCCAGGGGGCTGGGTTGAGGCCTCTTGTGGACTCCGGGCAGTGTCACTTGCTGCCCATTGACCATCCATGGGTACCCTGGGCAGTGGGCACCGATGTCTGGGGCCTTCTCTGTGCTGCGCTGTTGTGTGCCTTTGCTTAACCTAATTCTCCCGGCAGCCCACAGAGCAAAGGTGTTGTCACTTTGGTTTTAAAGATGAGGAAACTAAAGTCAGGTGACTTGCAGGGTGATGGCGAGGCTTACCTGGTCCCTTAGCACGCGTCCTTACCCCACCCTGCACACGTCCTGTACAGGCAGTGGCAGCCACGTGGGCCCCTTAAAAAATTTTTTTTCATATGTCTGTGCAGTGTAATTCACTCCTTGATGTGTGGTTTTATGAGTTTTGATAAATGCGTTGATGGAGTGGACTTTTTCCATTTAAAAGTGTGACAGCAGGAAGGGACTTCCCTGGCTGTCCTGTGGTTGAGGCTTCGCCTTCTGATGCAGGGGTTGTGGATTTGATGCCTGGTCGGGGAACAAAGGTCCCACGTGCTTCGTGGCCAAAAAAACACAAAACAGAAGCAATATTATAGCAGATTCAATAAAGGCTTAAAAAAATGGTCCATATTAAAAAAAAAGAGTCTTGAAATAAAATTTTGACACAAGAAAACATTTCTTTTTCTTCTTTCATTTTGTATCTCTGTGAGATGAGAGATCTGTTCACTAAACTTGTGGTCATCATTTCGTGATGTATGTAGGGCAGACCATAATGCTGTACACCCAAAATGTACACAGTGCCCTGTATCAATGTATATTAATAAAACTGGAAGGAAACATTTGTTTTTAAAATTTGGGATCATTGTAAATTCTCATGTAGCTGTAAGAAATCGTAGAAAATGCTGTGTATCATTCACTCAGCTTCCCCCAGCAGTTAGCACATTGCAAAACGACAGAGCAAATTGCAAACAGGAAGTCGACATGGATGCATTCGAGATGCAGAACATTTTCATTGCCTCGAGGGTCCCCACCCTTTTCATAAGCACAGCCTCCTCCCTCTCCCACCCGCCTTCCCAAGTGCCCATCCAGACCCTCAGCAGCAACTAAAGCTAGTCTTCCATTCTGTCCCTTTGTCATTTCAAGACCGTTACATAAATAAGAGTCGGGCGGTAATTAACCTGTGGAGATTGGGATTGTTCACGCAGCATAATTCCCTGGAGAGTCATCCAAGTAGGTATCACTAGTTCGTCCCTTTCCAGTGCAGAGGGGCGTCCCACGGCGTGTCTGTCCCACAGTCTGTTTAGCCAGTCACCCGTTGAAGGACATCTGGGTTGTTTCCTGGTTTTGGCTGTTATGAATAAAGCTGTTATGAGCATTCATGTGCAGGGCTTTGTGTGAACATAAGCTCTCATTTCTCTGGGTTACGTGCCAAGGAGTGCGCTTGCTAGGTTGTATGGGAGTTGCTCGACGGGGCTTTGAAGGATGCATTTGGGGTGGAGAGGCAGGTCGGTGGGGCTTTGCTGCAGGTGGGCTCAGCTCACCCCTGAGACCCTGGGTGGGCTCCTTCCTCTGTGTGTAAACTGTTTTAGTCACATCTGCCGTGTAACTAGTGAATACAGAGCATCTGGCCCACAGTCGGTGCTGAGTAGACGGGAGCCGTTCTGAGTACGGGCTCAGAGAATACCAAGCAGGCCAAGGCAGGGTCTGTGCCCCACAGACGAGCTCGGCAGGTCTTTCCCTTGCTGCTTGTGGGCTCTGAGGCACCTCCTTCTTACCTCGGGTAGAGCTGTGCACCCAGTTGTCCCTCAAAGGTCAAGTTCCTGGCTTCTGCCTGTGCAGTCCCTGGCCCTGTTCTCAGACTGGGCTCTGAGTCCCTGGATGGGCATTGGCATTCCCCAGTGAGCTTGGCCAGGCCCATGCCACGGATCAAAGGAATCCCAGGGAATTCCACATGGTGCCAGGCTCTGCCGGTCTGGATTTGCCTCACAGGGTCTGAGAATGTGCCCAGATTATTTCAAAAGTTGCTGCGATTCAGCCTGGTTCCAGAAACGTGTGACGCTCCTGGTGTAGTCAGGACACCCTGCGAGGTCTTGCAAATGGTTCAAGAAAACAAACAAAATGCCTGTTTCAACTGATGAACCCCATCAACTCCTTGGGGACCCTCCCCTGAGCCTGGCATCAACGCCTTTGGTCTGGTGTGACTCTTGTCTTTCCAGCCTCTTGTCCAGCTGCTGCCCTTCTCCACGTACCCTGTGTGCCCGCCACCAGTGGTCTGATGGCCCCCGCCCCCACCACATGCAGGCCAGGCTGCCAGGCTTAGCTCATGCTTCCCTCTTCCCAGTTGCCTTCTCCCTTTCTCTTGAAGTCTTACCTATGTTCTTTTTGATCAAAAAGGTGTTAATATGCTTACATGCACCGGATGAAATAAACAAGCAGCACGTGTATGTGTGTGTGTGTAAGGCTGTACGCCCAAAGAGTGCCTCCCCGCACTGCAGGACCACGTGGTTTTGGGGCCACACTGTGCTCCTCTCCTCGCTGTTTTCGTGTACAGTGAATCTCGGGGAGTGTGTCACGTCGGTACCACTGGAATCACCTCGTTAAAACCGCGGTGCGGTGACGTGGTGTCATCAGTTTGCGCAGAGCCCTGTGATTTCTCTTACCGGTCGCCTGCTGGTGGCCGTCTGGGCTGTCCCCACTCCCGGGCTCTTCCAGCAGTGCTGTGTGTCATTGGCCCCTGTGCGGAGGGGTCTGTTTACGACTCGGCGCCGGGTCCCCCGCTCCCTGCCCCTGGTAGCAGGGGTGCCTGTGTCCCCAGTACTGTCTTTCCACGACTCCTCTGAGGACAGGGCTTGTGCAGGACCTCTTCCTCCTTCCAGCGCCTGCCGTGTTTACTGACTGCCCTGCTGCTGCTGCTGCTAAGTCGCTTCAGTTGTGTCCGACTCTGTGCGACCCCATAGACGGCAGCCCACCAGGCTCCCCCGTCCCTGGGATTCTCCAGGCAAGAACACTGGACTGGGTTGCCATTGCCTTTTCCAGTGCATAAAAGTGAAAAGTGAAAGTGAAGTCGCTTCAGTCGTGTCCGACTCTGTGCGACCCCATAGACGGCAGCCCACTAGGCTTCCCCCATCCCTGGGATTCTACAGGCAAAAGAGTACTGGAGTGGGGTGCCATCGCCTTCTCCAACTGACTGCCCTAGTTTCCAGGAATACATGGTCCTGTATTGTGCTGTCTCTGTGAGCCCTGGCCTTCTGTAGGGGCTCTGCTGGGAGTAGGAACACGAGAGCCAAGACAGCTGCACCACCACCTCTGTCCGGCTTTGTGCTTGGTACACAGCGGCGGCATCAGATGGGGTAGCTTGTTTCCATGGTGATAAGACTTCCACAGCATCTTTCTTACTGTTTTCACCACAGGGATCGACCATAATATAGCCAGTCCCCTCTAGATGGAACCTTAGCTTTGAAAAGTTTTAGCTTTAAAATTCTGCCTTTTAAAAATTTTTTTCAGAGGACAGATGGTTGGGTGTCCATTGCTGAGAAGAGATCAGGACTCACAGGCTCCCCCATGAAACTGGTGGCCGTGGCTACTGTTTATCGAGCGGTTCTTCAAACGAGCTAGGGCTTCTCACCATGCAAATGGCTTGAATTCGTATTTTCTCATGATGCAGCCATCTTCTGAGGCAAGCTCTGGTGGCAGTCTTCAATGGTGAGAGGAAATCAAGGTTCAGAAAGGAAGTAACTTGGCAAAGGGCACTCAGCACATTTCAAGAGGTGGGATTCCGGCCCAGGTGTGCTCGGCTCAGAACTGAGCTTATAACCAGTGAACCCTCCTGCCTTGCTAGGAGGAAGGGCCTGGGGAGGGCGGGTCACCCTGGGCCTGGGGCGATGGTTGGCGGCCCCAGAGCTGAATTGAGGTTGCACCCGGAGAGCGGTCAGCCGCCATCAGGCCCGGTCTCCGACTCTGAGCTGCACAAAGGGTCCCTTTGAAGGGGGAGGCCAGGGCACCCCTCCGGGCGCTCTCCTGCACTCATGCCCCCCCGACCCCTGCTCCCAAGCCAAGTGTCCTGGGGGCTGGCGGGCATTCCTGGCTCGACATCCTGGCCAGACTCGGACGAGTGATCTGAAATTCTTTGCTGGGCCAGATGATACTTGGTCAGAACGTGTGTCACTTCTGGATGGATGTGGCTTTGAAACAGGTCTCCCGGTGTGACCTGGGGACCCCGCCGGGCCTCCTTCCTGAACAGTCAACCCTTTGAAAATGTATTGATTTCCCCCACTCCCCTTCCCTGATTTTGCACTTTGGATGAACCTTGTTTTCGAAGAACAGTAGTAGGTAATTTTCCTGTGCTTGCCAGCTGGCCTGTAATTGAGCAATTTCAATAACACCCACTGTAAAGTCTAATCGAAGTAAACAGGAAAATATGATTTACGATCTGGACAGCAAGTAAATACCAGGGTGCAATTAATTTTTACACAGAGCAGCAGATTCTAAAACATTTTCCTGCACTGACCAGTTTGTTTTTAATTACAGATTAGGAGCTGCTTTTTATGTATTTATTTTATGATTTTTATTGTTTTTTTTTTTTTTTTTACTTTTTGATGGTGATCTTCTGGTTCTGTGGATCTCTGTGACTTTCTCTGAAGGTGTCACCTTCAGAGGGGTGGGATGGAGATAGGATCAGAGGAATTAATTGTAAGGAGTGGTTCTCCCAACATGGGCTGCAGGCTGCACCCTTTGGGCATTTGCTTGGTGGGAGATGATTTTGGGTCGGGGAGATATTCTGGGCTGTGTAGAATAATGATGAGAGAGGGTCCTGAACTGCTGGAGCTCAGAGGGGTGTGTGCAGGCCTCCCCCGCCCCCCATCCAGGTCTGTGGTGTGTTTTGGCTCATTCTGAGGAAGGAGACAGGTATGGAGATGCCTCTGCTGCCCACGTGTCACTGGAAATGGGATGCTTCCAAGGACGGGAAGCACATGCCCTCATAGTTCTTCCAGTAGCTTCTCTCCAGATGTGGGTGGAAAGCAGGAGTCACCGCTGGCTGCCCAATGGCCAGCGGCATGGGCTTCGACCGTGGGCTGGGTGAGCGTCCGACAGCTGACCTCGGGCTGTCTGTAGGGCCAGCTCCGCCTAGGAGGTCACAGGGCCTGGGCACACTTTGGGGGTGAAGCCCTGTGACCAGCCAGACCCCAAGATCTGTCTTAAAAAGGTGCCACGGCTGAGCTGAGAGTCACTGCTGTGCCTACCAGGGTGTTGGCTTTAGGGACACTCCAGGGCCGGCACGGGGACTCCCAGGAAGGTGATTCTGGCCTTCGTGTCCCTCCACACCCCCCAGAAAACATCTCAGTTCAGTGATGAGGCAGTTCCATTCTCCAGCAGGGTCCCCACCTGGAGCGGGGGCTGTTTCTTGGGCCCCGCCGTCTTCCACAGTCCTGAGTCCCTCTGCCTTTCTTTTATCTTTCCAGAGAGCTGACCTCACTCCGCCGTTTCCTGGAGGAGCCCCACCCCGATGGGGAGCAGCCTCTGCTAACATCATCGCCCGGGAGACGCCCCAGGAGGTCGCCTCTGCCCCCCCCGTCTGCCCACCTGAAGATGGCTCGTGCCCACCCTGGGCTGGTGCCCAGCGCCTGAGGCCCTTACCATGGTGATGATCCTGAGTCAAAGCCTCGACAAGCAGGGAGCTGACCCCGTGGCCTGCAGGACCTTCAACCCTGAGCCGGTAAGGACCTGGTGGCCTCATTTGGAGGCCCGATGTCCCAGTGGGGCTGTGGACTGAGCAGGCAGGCTTAGCAGACTGAGTCCAGAGGGCCCGTGAGCAGAGCTCTGGGAGGTGTGAATACAGGGGCGATGGGGCCGTCACCCAGAGCCTGGCTCTGTCCTCGCCAGCAGGGAGTAGATGGCCCAGGTGGAGTCCTCTGGTGAGCGGTGAGGGGAGGCCACCCTCCCACCCCCTGGGGAATAGCACCAAGCGGGGGTCTGCCGCCCCTGCCAGGCCAAGACCCACATCCCTCCTGGTCTCCACCCACTAAGGTAGGTGGTTTCCAGAAGGTGGGGGGTGGTACCAGGATAAGGCCCGGCCTTCAAAGGGCGGTCGGAATAAGAGTTGCCATCTCAGAGATGTCAGCAGTGGGAGCCGGTGGAGAAGGAGGGTGTGTCCTGGGGGCCCAGGTGGTGGGCCCAGTGCTGGCGGCCCTGCACAAGGTTCTTCTCTGACCAAGAGGGCTGATGAGCTGGAGCAGAGAAGCAGAGATCCCGGCCTTCTTAGACCAGGAACAGAACGGCCTCCCGTCTTCCTTCCAGCCCTCCTTCCTCAGAAGTGGGGGGGCTGCCCCATGCTGAGGAAGCAGAAAGCAGTCCCACTCGGGCATGAACACTCTTGCGGTAGTGGGCCTTGCAGATGGCCCATCCCCAGGACTCTCTGCCGCTTCTGTGGGCAGGGCTTGGGGCACCCCTCCTGGCGCCTTCACAGCCCCCTGTGAGACCCCACATTAGTGCCTCTCGTGGGCTTCCTCCCCCGATGCCTCCCCAGCACCCACGCCGAGAGTGGGCAGGTGGGTCTCAGGTCCTTGCAGGAGCTTGTGAAAGTCACCAAGACCCGCGTCCACCCCGCAGGGCTTCACTGGGCACCGCAGGCCAGAGGAGCTCTGCGGGATGAGCCGGTGTCTGTCCGTCACCCCTTCCTTTTCCAGTTTGCTTTGAACGTGTCTCTCCATAGACTTGTTCCCATCATTCCCGCTGCTTCCCCTCTGGTCCTGCCTTTGTCCTCTCTTGCCTGGACTCTCATGGGAACTGGCCCCTGCTTCTGGCTCCTTCAGCCTCTTCTCCAGCAGCAGCAGCTGCGGGAGATGCAGGTCAGAGCGGCCCTCCTCTGCTCAAGCTGAGCAACATGTCAGACCCTCACTTGGATGGATGGGGGCTGGTGTACCCTGGCCCCCGTGACCGCTGGGTGCTTTCCGCCACTTTCCCCCCTCAGTCTGCACACGCCTCGCTGGCCTACGTGCCTCGGGGCCCGTGTGCTTCCTCTGTGGCATGGAACAGCCCCCTGAGCAGGGTTCCCTCCCTTCTTTCCTCCTTTTCTTGGGCCACTACACCCCTCCCTTCCCATGTGCCCTCTGTCCCCTTTCCCTGGCCTTTTCCCTTCCCGGGCACCACCAGCCTTGCTCACGTTTTGATCTTGTTCCCTGAGTTGATTCCTGCCCCAGAACGCGAGCTTCGCCAGCAGGGACTTTTGTCTGTCTGGCTCCTTGCTGACCAACTCAGTGCTTGACCCTGGGCCCAGTTCATGGTAGGTGCTCAGGGGACCTTGGCAGAGGGAGGGGATGTGGGTCCATGGAGCCAGGTTCTCAGCTCGGCCTCGTTGAGTCCCTTCTCCGGTACTTAGCTTCCTAGCTCAGGGGGTACAGGTATGAGTTGATCCGCTGGGTGTGTGTTTTCTTGGTGTAATGAAAGCACCTCGTGTGGAGTAGCTCTAACCAAGATGAGACGGCTCTCAGGGTGCAGGCCTCCTCGAGGTCCCAGGGGACCCCACATTCCCGCCTCCCCCCGCAATCTGGTTCCAGCTGTGCTGTTGCTTCAATTGCCGCTGAACTTGGTTCCATCTGGAGGTGGGCCGGCCTGGGCTTGGCTGTGGAGCTGGTTCCGGGGCCCATGGGCCTGTGGTCAGCTGGGCCGCTCTTCCAAGAGACAGGGCCCGAGCCCCTGCCAAGGAGGTGGGCGGTCTCCCAGCCCCAGCCAGGGAAGGAAAAAAAAACTTCTCAGAAAAAGAAAAAGGAGCGACAAGCCAAGGGGAGCAAATGGCCACTGAAGGGGGCCCGGCAGTTGCTTTTGGAGAGGGGCCTCTCCTGTGTCAGCCTGTGGGTGCATCACGGGCCTGGCTGGTTTCTGCCCTCACAGTGGGGTGGAGGCACAGTGAAGGCGAGGGGGCCAGGGCCTGCGGGGGGCCCCCCAGGGTGCCCTGCTGCGGGGTGGGGGCTCGTCTGGCCTCCACCTCCCCGACCAACAGGAAACAGGGGGTCCAGGGGCAGGGGGGCACAGACGAGCAGGACGCAGGCTTCAGGTGCAGGCCCCGTCCACCACCAAGGCCTTCACACCATCCCCCGCCCCCCGCCGCCTGACTCCTGAGCTGCCACCGGCCTGGACTTCCTTGGGAAGAAGCTCGGGCCATAAACACCAAAGAAAGACCCCCCCAGATAAGACCAGCCAAGTGATGACAGCCCCAGAACGTGAGATCAGCTGATTAGAATCCGCTCTGCACAGCCAGCCAGGGCGAGAGGAAGATGGGGGTTTAGCTCTGACTTCCTAAACTAGTCGCATCGTCCTGGGTAAATACCATCAAGATAATGACAGGAAAGAGGGAAGAGCTTTCCTCTTTTGTTTTCTAATCAGACTAAGAAGATACCAGAAGTTGGGGTTTCAGATGGAAAAAAAAGGGAATGGTGAATCACCCCCAGGCAGCTTCAGAATTAGGGAAGCGAGAGGCCCTGCAGTGAGGTCAGAGCCTAAAAAACCTGCAGGTGAACGTCCCCTGGGGGCTTGGAGGCAGCGGGAGAGGAGAGGCTTGGGCACCGCCCCTGCTGCAGCCAGGCCCCGACCTGTTTGCTTAGAGGGTCCCTGACATGGTTTCCTAGTTCTCCTTTTTTCTATAAACTAAAACACTGGTGACAGCGTGACCGCCCTACTCCCCAGGGAGGTGAGAAGACAGAAAAGGGGCTGAGAGCCCCGGTCTCGCCTCCCCCCTCCCCTGGGGGTGGGGGGCGGCGCAATGACTCGGTTCCCCTTTCCCCCACTTTGTCCAGTCGCCTTCCTTTCCCCCGTGAGTGGCCCTTCCTCCGAGTGTGCTAACATTAGCTGCTGCCGCTGGAAGGCCGCCCAGACATCTGACCTCGGGGCCAACGTTCCCCGAGCTCCTTCCCGCCCGCCCACGTTCCTGCCGAGGGCCCGTGGTCCCTCCTCTCCGGGCAAGCCTCCCGGCCCCCTTTTCTGGAGTCTGGAGACCGGAGGGAGCTTAGGGTGCCCTGCTCCTTGGAGGACAGGGCTGGGGAGTGGTGGCGTTGGAGGGTGGACAGAGGCTGGAGGGGTGCTCTGGGCCACCTCACTCTCCTCAGCCTGGAGGTATTTCCGGCCACAGCAGACACTCAATGTTTGGAGCAGGTCCTTGCTTCCACGCTTGTCAGAGGAGGACGCCGAGGGCCTTGCCCAGCAGGAGAGTTCAGGGGCCATGTGAGCTTCTCTGGGCACTCAGGCTCTTCCCCCGTCCTGCTCACCTGGAGTCAGCATCCGGCCCAATGCGGCCCCAGCCAGGATCCCAGGCTGGAATCCCGAAGCGCGCAGAGCCCGAGGCCATCCCAGTCTGCACCCCCACTATCCTGGGGCAGCAGAGACCACCCCCCACCCCCATGGCTGACCTGCAGCCTGGGAAGCCAGGGCGCCCAACCTGCGTCCCTCAGCCTCCACCCCAGGGCGCCTCTTCCTTCTCAGCTTCTCTTCTTGTCCTGCCTTAGCCTCCCGCTTTCCGTCACCCAGGGTCTCACCCTGTTCCCTTCTGGAGGCTGGAGCACCGCCCTTGTTACCCCCGCAACGCGTGAGCGTGGGCCCGTCTGCGTCGCCCCAAGGCAGCAGCAGCAGCAGCAGAAGGAAGGGTGACGTCATTGCCCTAGTCTGCAGAAGGAAGCCGCAAAGATGTGTGGTGATGGCCAGAGAGGAGCTCGGCCATTTTCTGTCTGAGCTGGCTCCTCATTAAATGATGACCTGAATTGTGTCCTATTTAAGTCAGGGCTTTTCAGTCAGACAGACGGCCCCTGGAACCTCCGTTTGGTCTCAGACTTCTGTCATTCCTATGGAAGATGTAGTTCCAAGCCTTCTCTGCTGATGCAAGGAGTCTCCCAGACACCAGGCTGTGCCCTGGTAGGGGGTGGGGTGGGGCTCAGGAACAAAGGCTTCGAGCCCCGGGAGCAGCACTCGTCGTCCTGGGGACACAGCCAGGGCCCCGCGTTTGCGCTCGTGTGCAAACCCCGAGTATCTTCTGAAACCTCAGATGGTGAGAGCTTCCCCCCGCCCCCGGGGGGCCGGTTGGGCCTCACCACATCGTTGTCCACAGAGCGATGGGCTCATCAGCCTTCGCACAACGGGTGCAGAGGGCTTCGAGGGGTTGGGGAGGCTGGCTGCAGAACAGCACAAAGCAGTGGGGATAGACCGGCCCTGGACAACCTGGAGTCCAGGGGGAACCCTCGGTGCTGGGCCCAGGGAGTGTGGCCAGAGGCCGGCGTGTGCACGGGGCCCTGGGAAGCCATGGGTTATGCGATGTCCTGGCCTGCCTGCTGCCAGCCCAACCTTGTGGACGGGGCTTAGAAAGCGAGTTGGGGACCCTGATCTTTTTCCTTTCTTTCCCCCAACAGGAGGCAGAAGCCCCAGGGGGAAGTAGTTAGCTCATGACTCTCTTAGCCCTTTTCTGACCTTAAAGTTGTTACCTGTTAGTCACCGTTTCTCTGCTGCTACTTGGATGGGGTTTGTCTCCACACACAAACCAGTTTGAAACGAGCATCACACAGAGAAGGAAGGAAAGGAAGAGGGAAAAGCTGCATTTTCAGGTGGGACAGGAGGGTGGGGAAACTCCATTGCCCTCTACACATCTCGGCCAGTTTCCTTTTATCTTTTGAGTGAAGCAGTTTTCACCGACAGTACGCTTCCTCACGGTACTGGAATCCTCTGCCCAAACGCCGCTTTGAGCGGTTGCGTCATATCCCTTCAAGTGGCCAAGCCTACTTCCCCCGTTAGCCTTCTTGAAGACCCCCATGAAATCGGCCAGGGTTCCTCAGGGCCACCTCCCGCTGGTACACACACCGGAAGAGAATCCACTGGCATGATTGAGAGAGACTTGGGAGAAGAGCTGGGGACTGAAGTCCCCGGGAAGGGCAGGGACAGGCCCTCTGGGAGGACTGTGGCGGCAGGCGGGGGCTCCCCGTTGGTGGACCGGCCCAGCACCCCTTTGGTCCGGGGGTCAGAGCCCCAGGGCAGGCATGTCCGGTCAGCCAGGCCTACCCTGTGCAGTGCAGGGGGTTGGGGTGGGGGTGACATCCTACCAAGACACTGCCCAGTGGGGAGGGGAGGAGCCCTAGTGCAAAATTGGGCTGTTGTTAGCAAAAGAAGGGCGTGCACCGCCTGCCGTGCAGTTTCACACTCAGCACGGTGGTGAGCGGCGGTGGGGGTTGTGCCAGGATGGGACACGGAGAAAGTGTCCCTTCTTGTCAGCTCTCCACGTATGTGATGGCCGATCCCCCTGCATCCCGGGCGCAGAGTCAGAGGCTGTCTGTGTGAGGGGGTGCCAGGCGGCCCAGGGTCGGGGGGTTGCCTCTGACTTTATCTAGCTAATGCTGTCCCCCTCCCCCGCCGAGTTGCGACTTGGCAGGAGGCCAGTGATTTGGGAGGGCAGCGGGTTGCTTCCAGGGAGAGTCCTTTTCTGTTGGCCCTGCGTTCACCAGGCATGTGGTAGCAAGGGCAGGCTCGTGCTGACCGTGGGCTGCAGTGGCGGGGCGGCAGAGAAGCCCCGGGGTGCCCACCCTGGGCGGGGGATGCTGTGGACTGGACCGCGGCCTCAGGGAGGCTAGATCTCAGGGGCGAGTGGAGTCTGAGCCCAGAAACAAAGCAAACCGATGCGCATGTGTTGGAGGGGGGCAGCTTTCAGCAAGGTCCCGTGGAGAAGAGCACGGGTGGGCAGGCGCCTTTCGGCTGGGAAAGGCCGCCAGGGGGGCCCCGTGACAGGAACCAGCTGCAGAGCCAAAGGCCTGGGGCGGCGGCAAGCTGGACCATCCCCGAGTGGCGTGAGTGAGGCCGGGGTGGATGCGGGCTTGGCTCACGGGTGCCAGGTGGGCGGCGGGGGTGGGGCACAGCCGGGTTTTATCCAGGTTGTTGTGAACGGGGCGGCCACATGGGCTGGGCCCCCTGGGTCTGCTTGGAGTATGGACGGTGCAGGGCCAACCCAGGACCAGGTCAGGGGCTCATCTGGTCCCTTGGTGGACGACGGTGGGGGTCGAGCCGGGCAGCGTGGGGAGCCAGAAGCAGTCGTATCACTCGTGTGTGGGCCCCCCAACCTGGCTAGCAGGTCCTCGCTGGGTGAGTGACTGAATGACTGAATTTCGAGGGCCAGGGCAGGTCAGCCTGCGTGCTAACCCAGTGGCTCCTCTCTGTGGGCCCAGACCCCAGCCTCTCTGGTGCCCGCTCGCAGGCCACATTCCCGGGGGAGGGGCACTCTGCCTGAAACACGCCTGCTGAGCATGAGGTCGGTCAGTGGGCAGCGGGCCCCGGGCGGTCCTCAGTCAGTGTGTCTCCCGCCGCATCTGTAAACCCAGGCCCCTGGTGGCCCCTGTGTGTACCAGGACGGTCACACGCGGCTCCTGCCTCCTTGTGCCCTCCAACTCTCCCTGGCCTGCCCTGCTTTGGGTTTCTGTGGGCCTCCAGCCTGCGTTAGGGCCCCCATCCCTGCCCGGCACGGGGATACGCTGAGGTGGGGTGGGGCTGTGGTTCCCAGTGGGTGTTGGCTCCGTGCTATAAAGACTCCTGCAGCGTTGGGGGCCATCTCCCTCGGCCGGCCAGGCCTGTGGCCTCAACCAGGCCAGCTTCTCTCTCCCCGAGACCTTCCCTGGACGTAGGGCCTGGCTTCCACAGGCCACGCTGCCCAGAGGCAGGGCTCTGAGTGTCTGTCACACCCCCTTTCCACGCAGTACCTCGGGTGAGCTGAGCGGGAGGCAGAGGCAGCACATCTTTACTTTTTCCAGGTATTTCCCCGGAGGGAGACCTATCCTGAAAACATAAGGATTGTCTTCAGTCCAAGGTGGGGGACTGGAGGAGGACAGCCCAGCCTCCCTTTGCACCCCCGACCCCGTAAGTTCCTTCAGGACCACCTCCGTTTCCCCCAGGAAGCCCACCCTGACCTCCAGCTCCCAGCGCCCGTGGCCTGGTCTGGCTGCCTCCAGTCCCACTCTCTGTCTGGACTGGTTGTGTGACCTCTAGAAAAACGTGAACTTCCTTGGGGCCGAGACCACATCCTTCACCTCTGTGTTCCAGGCTGGTTAGGATGGACCCTTAATAACCTGATCAGCGAACACATTGCTGACGGAGGGCAAAGGTCCCTGGCTCGGGCAAACTGAGGACAGGGGTGGGGAGCCCCTGCCAGACGCCAGCTCCCTTCTTATCTGGGGGGGGCAGGTGTTCCTCCGTGGCCGCACCCTCCCTGTCCAGGCGTGAAAAGAGCCAGGGCCTGCCTTTCTGCCTCCCTGCTCCTGGGACCAACAGCCAGGCGCGCATCCCTGTCACTTGGGGCTCCGTTCAGAGTGAGAGCCCTCTGTGAACGCTGACCCCTCCGGAGCCAAGAGCTGCTTTCACCGTCGCGCGCTCCACCGCAGCACAAGCCTGCATGTGACTAGTCGCTGGTACATGTTTGTTGAGCGAGTGGAAGCATGAATGAGTGAAGAAAGGGACGAGTGAGACCCTTCTTCCTGGGGCCCCGATGGGCATGGATGGTCGCCTCATCAGGGGTCAGAACCGGCCTCTTGACCTGGGTCTCGGCTAGCGCACGAAGACCCGGAACGTTCCAGGCTCAGGTTGCCACAGCGCCGTGGAGCGAGTGCCTGGATGCGGGGTTCTTCTGGGCCCCCCCGACCTTTCACCCCGTGACCACAGTGAGGCGAGGTATGGGGTGAGAGGGGAGATGTGCAGTGTTTACAGGGGACAGGGAAACCCCTGTAGAAATGTGGCACCAGGGACTTCAGGAGCCATTGCTGTGTGTTGAGAGCAGACGCAACCCCTGAGTTTCTGTTTCATTTCTTGAGGGTGTCTTGGCGGGCGGGGGGGTGTTCCTGGCTGCAAAACAGCTTCTGAGCCAGGGCCACCCTCTTGAGCTTCTTCACAGAGACGGGGGAGCCGTTCTCCTTGCTTCCAGGAGGGAGGGCTGGGGGATGGCAGGTGGGCCTCTGCCCTTTGCTGGAGGCTCGTCCTGTCCCCAGGGACAGGAAGCGGCCCCCTGCCCTCCTCCCCGCCGCAGGCTGTGGGGAGGCTGCTCTCCAGCCCCTCTCGCACCGTGACTCCGCATCACTCACGTGGACGAGTCCCCTAGTGTCAGGAGTCACGGGGCTCCCTTGTGTGTTTTTAAAGCCCGTTAACTTGATGGACTCCGTAGCTCACCCACGGCTCCCGACAAGAGCGCAGACCTAATTATGGGCAGATGTCTCTTTTAGTACTTTTTTTTTTCCCTCCTATCCCTGACCTGATGTTTTCCACTGCCCCCCCACACCACCACTAATTGTGACTTAGCAAGGGAATCAGTGCAGGGTCATGTGCAGATGGGCTTCTTATGACTTGAAGAGTGATAGCTTTTCTGGTTGTTTGCAGCACACGCCAAAGAAGATGAGTCACGGACCGACACTTTTCTCTTGTGGAATCACGGGTGAGTAACCAGGTGGCTGTGAACAGTCCTCCGTGAGCGCCTTCCCCCATGGCCCGAGTGCCCCAGGGGGAGACGCTGGAAGCCCTTTCTGGACGCAGGCATGAGGAGCGGCCGTGGGGACTGTCTTCTGTGTTGTGGGGACTGTCTCGGGCTCAGTGGTGCCAGAGCAGGGCAGGGGCTACAGGGGCTGAGTGAGGGGCTGGGTGCGTGGTTTACAGACGTGATTTCCGGCAGTGACACTGCGAGTTTGTGTCTGATCATTAAAGTCACCACATTCATTTCTTTTTTTTTTTTTTAATTCAGAAAAATGCACCGTTAGTGTAAAGTACAAAGTAACAATCTCACACAGCCCTAGGACCCAGTTATAACTACTGTTAATATTTTGGTGTAGCTTCTGTCCTTTGCAGTTTTTACATAGCCAAGACCATGATGATCATATGATTATGCAAAATTATTTATTAAAACTTTTGTATTTGCTTTTTTTTTGCATACTAATAATGACCCATCATTTCCCTGCAGCGTGAAAACTGCCCATCCCGTGTGCTGTAGTGAGTCTATAACATTGTCTTTGAGGAGGTAACTTGTTCCTCGGTTGTTGGGTAGGACTGTTCTGCTCTGGTGATTGATGGTGACTCAGTGTCTGAATCTCGCTCTGCCTTTCGGATTATTCCTTTGGGTGGTTCCCAGGAGTGGAACAGAGAGGCTGGAGGGCAGGCACATTTTCGCTTCTAAGGCTCTTTCTTTGTGTTTCTGACGTGCTTTCCAGAAAGGTTGCCCCAGTGCCCTGTTCCCATGCGAGTGCTAATTACCATTTTCTGTAAGGGGGCTGAGAGGATGACTGTATCAATTCCTCTCTGCTCCTGATGATTGGGCTGTTTCTTGTTGACCCCTCTACCCTGGACTCCTGCCCACTTCTGGGACACGGCTCCTGATGAGTTCCTGTAATTCGGGCTTCCGTGGCAGGTCCCCTCTTTGGGGTTTCAGGTTTGCCTCCCCAGGACTGTGTTCAGTGTTCATGGCCTTTTGTCTTGGCCCTTTTCCCTCTGGGCACAGCGTTTTCTTCTGCAGGCTCAGTTCCCATAGGTGGAATGTGGGGGTGGTCCTGGGGGGTCCTCATCACGTGTCACAGTGAGCCGTGCCGGGCATCTGAGGTGCAGGGTCCCCTTGGACTCCACAGCTGCTCCAGGCAGCAGGCAGGAGCGCTCCACTCCCATCTGGGGTGGTGCTCCAAGGCCCCTCAGTGGGCAGAGCTGGACCCCGGGGCTGGGGGGGCGACTGCTTCTCACTCTCAAGCCGCAGCTGTGTGGGAGCCCCAGGCGGCCTCCTTGGTGCTTGCCCCCGGGGAAATGGAACCAGGGAGCTCACCTGGCCTTGGTTACCCGTGTGACACACTTCTGAGGCCTGTCCCCACAGGAGGCTTGGCTGCACACCTTGGTTGTGGTTAACGGCTCTCAGCAAACCCTCTGCGCCCCATCCACGTGGCCCAGAAGCCCGCCTCCTCGCCCTCTTCCTGGGCCAGACCCACAGTCAGGCTGCAGCTGGGCCATCTTCCTCTGTCGTGTCCGGGAAGGGGAGTGAGCGGGGCTCCTGGGCATACCCACCCCTCTGCCCAGCTGCCCTGCCCCAGGTAGCTCAGAATTGGGCCAGACTGGTGACCCAGATGGTGGAACCCTTGGTCTCTATTTCAAGACCCTAACTTTCAGGCTTCCTCGGCCATTGCTGTGAACGTATCGCAATAAGTTGGAGCTCTCGAGGGTTCATGATGGCGGTGCTGGCCCTCACACAGTCCCTGAACTGTTTACCTTTTCCAAGCCTCAGTTTCCTCATCTGTGAAATGGGTGTTGGGACAGCACCTGCCTTGCTATGAGGTTTCCGAGACTCTCGGAAGAAGCTTGGCGCAGCCTGAGTGACTGGTGGAGAAGGCTGAACTTAGACAGAATCCTGCTCCTGCGAGAGGCCTCCACGCCCCCAGGGGCCACCTTGGTTTCCTTGGTGGGTGTTAGGGTGGTGGTGCAGGTGCCAGTCACCCTTGTGGGGAAGGCGCTCAGGCCCGGGGAGCAAGGCAGAGGCGAGCAGGGGAGGTCTCTTCCCAGAGTCCCAGCAGAGTCTGTCTGAGCCCGCCGAGCCCAGCAGTCTGCCTTCTGCTGGCAGGACCCGGGGCTCCAGGACGACTGTGCTGCTGCCCCTTGGGGCTCTGGTGCGCAGGGCAGCCCCTCAGGAAGGGCTCCCTGGCCCATGGGCTCTTGGCCTCTACGAGGTCTGTGCCCTGCTGCTCTGCCAGCCAGTACCAGGGCCCTTCCAGGCAGTGGAGGACCGTGGAGTCTGTGCAGTCACCCCCGCCGCCCCTTCCGTGACCTCTCTCTGTCTCTCTCCCATCTCTTCATCTTTCTGTCGTCCTCAGCCCTTCCTTGATTCGGGAGACCCTGACCCACCTGATAGCACGCACTACTATTTTTAGAAAGGTCGGCCCCAGTTCGATTTAGTGCCTTGTTCTGGTCGGTGTTTATTGAGTATCTGCTCCGTGCCAGCAAGTTAGTCCCTGCCCTCGAGGGGGCTTCTGTCCAGTGGAGGAGCAAGGCCAGGGCGCATGGGTTTCCCCTGGATCCCTGTGAAGGGGGCCCTCAGCGCTGTCCTCCTGGGTCCCACTCTCTGCGTCCTGCACCTCATGGGGTCTGTGGGATTTAAGGAGACAGCAGCACCCAGGAGGTGCCGGCTCGCACCCCACCTCCGTCCCTTCCCCGCTTTTGCTGAGCTGGGTGTCGGGGGTCCGAGGCCCTTCCTAGGCTGTGTGCTTACGGAGGCTCCGGCCCGGGACTCAACATGCGGCCGTGCCCTGTGACATGCCTGAGCAGCAGCTGCGAGACTTGATCTCGCAGTACCTGGTTTTCCGAGGAAAGAAGAGGACCCCTGGCGGGGGGGTGGGGGCGTGGCCCTCAGCAAAGAGGAAACCTCACAGCATTATAATCACCAAACCCCCTGCCTGTGTCCCGAGACAGAGGACTCTGGTTCTGGCCCTGATTAGTGGCATTCTCCCATGAGAGCTGGGGACAGCGTGGACTTGGGACTCAGGGCATTTCCCTCTCAAGCCCCAGTTCAGGGGTCCTCACTGAACACCGGGGTGAGCTGGGGGGTTTTGTGAGTGTTCTAAAGAAAACCCAGGCAAGTGTATTCGGGTGGGAAGGGCCCATTGGCTTCCTCTGGAGAAGCCGCCCTTGCCGGGGAGCTCAGCCTCCCCTGCACCTACTGAGATAAAATGTGTTACTAATATCATCAGCACTTGCAACAGTGTTTTGCTTTTAAATACTTTGCACTCAGTTATCATGAGCTGGATTGCAGGGCCCTCCCTTCAGGTCCCTCCCTCCAAGTTTGGAAGCTTGATACAAAGAAGTAGTTTTGTCCTTTTCCAGCGTGGGAATGGGGAGACAAAGGCAGCGTGACTGTGGAAGGGAGAAGCGGGGTGAAGGGGAACCAGGCCATGGCCGGCCTGCCCTGCCAGGGCTGAGTGCCCGGCCAGCCTGGGCACCACAGGGCTCCTTCTATAGCAGAGGCGATGCCGTGCCTCTAGGTTTCTCTCCTCATCTCCCAGACCATCCTCAGCACGCCTCCTGGGCTGAACCGGAGCTGCCTCTGCAAACAGCTTCTCTGGGGAGAGCCGTGTCTGCCCAGGGAATTGTGTTCCTGACACAGGAAACCTTGGTCAGGTGGCAGCTTCAGGGGTGTGGCCCACCCACTGGTCAGCTGGCCCGACAGGCGAGCCGGCCCCGTTCCTGGCTGTGATTGCTTGTGAGTGCACATGGGGGCCTGGCTGTGCCCAAGAGGATCTCCCCAAGCCAGGCTGGGGTGGGGGCAGCCACCAGGGAGTCCTCGGCCCATGGCTCCCTCCCCATGGCTCCTCCACCATTTGCCCTGGGAGGTGCTTCTTCATGCTGACCCAGGGTCACATGTGGATGGGTCAGCTCTCTTTCGGTGAAACAGGACAAGTGGGTGAGAGGGGCCTCCGTTCACCACCCTGGGCTCGTCTCCTTGCGCCCCCTTGAACAAGTTCCATGTTGGAAGGACACTGGACTCTGCCCACTCCTTTCTCCTTAGCCCTCGGGTGAGCAGGAGACCAGGAAATCAAACAACGTGAGCAAACACGTGCACAACACCAGTTACTTCTGAAAGGCCACTAGGAGAAGGCGTGTAAATACAAGTCCGTGGATGGAGGACAAAACAATTCAGATGCTTAAAAAAGAAAAAAAAAAAAAATTGGAAACCCATAATTACTTTGGGAGTTATGGTAATAAATTATTTATTAATGTAAATTATCTCACAGGCAAGGAACATAGAGGAAACTTGAGCAGAAGGATCATACATTATGTATAAAAAGGAATTGTAAAAATATTACAGCAGCCCTCCTTGTGCCACTGTGGTTCAGGTTTGTCAGCATTTTAATTATAAGCCCTTACTTTCCATGTTTAATTACTCAGCTGTTAAAGTCTGCTCTGTACACAAAAGGCTTGCTCCTGGGGGCACCCCCATATTAGTTTCTCCGGGGTACCCCAGTCGGCTGTGCTGAGCCGTGCAGGAGGAAGAGTGCACTTTGAGATGGGGGAGCTTTTGGTCTTTTCACCCTCCCACCATTTGTCGCTGAAAGTGGGCTGTGATTGCACCAAGCAGGGAAAAAGCCAGCATTCGGAGGTTGAGCATTTCAGGTTTCCAAGAGCAAATGAACACACGACTGAAACGAAATGAGCCGCAGTGATAACGAAGCCAGAATTTCTGGTCTCTGCCGCTATTTTAGTCTCTCCAAGATAGCCACACTGCGCACCATCCTTGGACCCGAGGCCTCCTGTAAGAACTGACTATTAGCCAAAATAGGCTAGTACAAAAATCCATAAAGAGTGCGTATGCTTGATTTTTAAAAACTTAGCTTTTAATGACTACTTTTATTTATTGTAGTCAGTGGTGTGGTTTGCCCATCTCTAAAACGGTGTAAGGTTTGTCCATGCAGAGTGCCTTCAGTTTTTCCTTTCGCCACTTACTGGTTTCAGACAGCCTTTCTGGTATAAGGTACAGGATGGGACATGGGTGCAAAGTGTAGTTGGCATGTGATGGCCACTGACGGTTGAAAAGGGAGCCTTCTGGGCTGCCTTCTCACCCAGGCTGGCCTGACATGGTGGGGAGGGGCGAGGGAGCCCCAGAGGTGCCAGGGCGGGGGACAGCAGCTGCCAGACTGGCCGTGGGCACCCCCCGCCTCCGCGTGGTACCTCACCAGGCCGCTTCCATGTGGAGAGACGGTCGTTAGGAGGTACCTGGCCCTGCCGTGGGACCGCAGCCTTGGGACTGCAGACCGCTGTTGGCGAGCGGCGTGTCCCTAGGTGAGACGCGAGGCCATCCTGTCCTGGAGTTGGTCTCCCCTCCCGTCACGTGGGGGAGCGCTCTGCTGCCCTGTGGGATCAGAGCTGTGCTTGGGGTATGCACTGAGGCTTTCCCTCAGCTTCAGCAAGGATCCCACTGGGGGCGGGGCAGGGGTTAGCTAATTAACAGTTAATGCGGCTATAGTGACAGTTTCCTGAGAAGCTCTCGCAGTGGCCAGTTTCCTGGTGTGTGTCATGGTGCCCAGCCTTGCTGCGCCCGTGGGTTTAGAGTTGAGTCGCTGGCCGCTGCCCCTGGCCCATGCCCTGTGCAAACACGCAGCCAGGGTGGGAATCTGAAGGTGATGGATGGAACGGACCACTCTGTGGCTTCAGAGTTTTCGTGGCCCTTGTCCCTTTCTGTTTGTTTCATTTTTGGCCCACGCTGTGCAGAATGTGTGGGATCTCGGTTCCCCGAGCAGGAATGGAGCTCTGTGGCCCCTGCAGGGGAAGCGCAGAGTCTCAACCACTGGACCGCCCAGGGGTCATCCCGCCATGTGAATACCAGCTTTTCCCTACAGATTTCTGGAGGTTGGGGTGCAGCAGGAGGTCCGTTCAGGGCAGGAAGGGCTGTCACAGGGCCCCAGCCCATGCTTCCTCCTACAGATGGAAGACCAGCCCACGCTCCCAGTGCCCGGTCTGGAGGGGTTTACACCTCTTCACTGCCTGGGGAATCCCATGGGGCCTCTTTCTGTAAGAGAAAGACCCCCACAAGCAGTGGCTGCTGCCACGGGCCACCCTCACCTGACTGGTGACGGCATGACCTTAGGAACCCCCTGTACCCACCAGCCTGTCAGACGTCTCCCCAGCGCCCTTCCAGCCAGCCTTCCCTGGGTGGGGCCAGGGGAGCCTTGTCTCCAGCCATCCTGGCCCCTCGTCCTCGGGCCCTGGGCTGAGGTGCTTGGCATCTTGTGTTGTCTCTGAACCTAAGATGCACGGACATTCTCTGATTTATTGCAGCTGAGACGGGGCATCGCCAGAGGCTGAGGCTTGGGCAGGCAAAGCCCAGGAGCCTTTTCTTCCTGGCCCAGCTCTGTTGGTGCTTCAGGGAAAGAGGTGCTCCTGTGGGCCAGGGGCTCCTGAGTTCATTTAAAAGCACACGATGCTGTTGTGGGCTAGCTCATACCATTGTCCTGTGTGTGTGTGTTTCCGCCTGTGTGCTTTTCATAAGACCCATGTAATAAAGCAGGCTCCGGAAGGACACCTCAGTTCTCTTTGAGTTCCCCACAGAAAGGGTTCCGCCCCAGATCAGGCAGAGAGTCCTTGCATCCCGGAGGCCAGGTTAACACAGCCCCAGCCCCCAGGGCAGGGGAAGGGAGGCTGGTGTCAGCACAAGCAGACAGGTGTGAAATCCGAGAATGAGTCAGCGGCCCCTGACTGAGGCCGGCTCGCTGGGCCCGGGCGGCTGCGAGAGCCTCTGTATCTCGGGTCTGTGCTTCAGGTGCCTCACCTAGAAACCACGTTCTCTTGTGGTTATGTCACCACAGAGCTGCCTCTAAACACGGCACGGTGATATCCACGGCTGTCTTGTGAACATAATATGAAGGCTTGTAGTCCACTAAGAATCTGGGCCCCCTGGGAATTTCCCTCCCAAGTTTAAGGGCAGAAATGGAAACGAGAACATTTGCAGTCACATGCTATTTGCGTTCCTCTGGGTGTTTTCTTTCTCTGAGCTTGGAGATCCGTGCACCCAGCAGTCTCTGCCCTTCCCAGTCAAGGGCTCTCCAGACCAAAGCCTGTGAGTGTGTGTGCGCGCGTTGCGGGGTGGGTCTGAGCTCCTGTCCCCCAGGTACGGCCGTCAGCTTCTGTGCTTCCTAGAAACTTAAGGCTCAGTCGTGGAGCCTCAGCTTGGGAAGGTCCCTTGGAGGTCATCTGGTCAAGTCCGTCTGTGAGGGAGCTAGATGGCTTGTGTGATTTGTGTGTTTGCGTGGTTGGCCCCCACCCTCTGTCGAAAAAGCCCCGGGCGTGTGTATCCTGCACACACACCCACACACCCACTCCCGTGTATAAACCTCAAACTTGTGAAGACCGGCCCAGCAGGGAGATGGAGAAACCTGAGCTGCCCCTGAGGGTTGCAAGTCATGGGGCCACCAAGAACGTAAGTGGTCAGGGCCACTGTCCTTGGCCCGTAGTGTGTCCTCTGTGGGCTTGGTGCTCGGACCTTCCCTGAGAAGCCACAGGCCATGGCGTGTCTTGGAAGGGTGGGGGGCCTCCCACTAGTCCCGTTACGTGAACAGTTGGCCTCTCAGGCCTTTCCCACTGGCTCTCCATCCAGAACATGCTGTGCAACTTGGGGTCCCCACCCCCATCCTGTGAAAAGGGGACCTCAACGTACTCTAAGGGCAAAGTCATCCTTTTCCATAATTCTTTCTGTTGTTGCCCCAAACACAGCCAGCGTTCAGTGATGTTCTGAACGCAGCCTTATAGAGACCGGCGTGGTCCACCCTGCAGAAGCCTCCTGGTGCGGTTGGATGGTCTGACTGGGCCTCCATGGAGGTGTTTGGAAGACACCCAGGCCCCTGTGCAGCCTCAAACAGTTCTTCTCAACCACTTCACGTGAAAATAACCTGAGGAGTTTATTAAAAGGCAGGGTCCTGCCCCGAGAGATACGTGTATCACAGCAGGGACTGGGCCTAGGAATCTGCATTTTAACATCCCCAGCAGATACCCCTCTGGTGCTCCCGAAACCCCTCTTTGAGAACACCCAAGTCCCCGTTCCAGACACACCCCACGCAGGAGGGCCGGGGCTCAGCTCCCCGGGTCTCTTCCAGTGTTGTCGTCACAGTCACGCTGCTGGCTCGTGAGCCCGTCCTGTGCTCGCAGGCCCTGTGCGAGGCGACGGTTCGCTTCTCAGGGTAGCTCTGTGCAGAGGTTACCATCAGTCCCCTCATTCTATAGATGAAGAAACTGAGACTCGGAGAGGTGAAGTCACTTGCAGAGCTGGGGCTCGAACCCAGGTCCACAGCCTTCCCACCACACCAAGTCCTCCGGCTCAGCGGACTCCCCGTGGCCACGGCCATCGTCTCTGTTGAAAGAGTTATGGTTGTTTGTGCAGAGACGGTGTTGAATGGGGGGGCGGGGGCGTCCGGCATCCTCTCCTTGGAGCCTGACCGCGGCCTTCTGTACAACGTGACAGTGTGCCCAGCACTCAGGGCGGCTTGCCATTAAAAATTAGCTTCTATTCCTGTTTCTTTTGTTTGGTGACCTGACCCAGCAAATCGCCTTCTGTTCCCTGAGCAAAGGGGGAAAACACAAGGGCTAAACATAGCCTTGATTGTTTTTACTTTTCTTTATGTTGTACTTCTTGAAGTGATAAAGATAGAAGCAATTAAAATATTATCTGCTCTGCAGACAGAACAAGCAGCCACCTGGCTGGTGTTGGCACACAGTAGCAAGAGCTCAGAACCGGGCAGGGCTTTGTGTTTTCAGAGTGCCGTGGCCGCTGCCCGGCCAGCCAGTGTCCTGGTCAGTTCCATACACGACCATCCCTGGTCCCCAGTGGGGTGGGGAATTCATGGTCCAGCCCAGGTCGGGCCTGCTGGGCCAAGGACGGCTGGTTGCCTGTGCCGAGGACGAGGGGTGAGCGAGGCCCAGTGAGCACCCACGGTGTGCCTTGTGGCGTTCATCTGCACTGTGCCACCCTCCCTCCCTCCACCCGGCACGGGCTGAGGTCTGCCGTGTGCCGAGCCCCGTGCGGGGCGTGGGAACGTCAGGCTGGGGCCGCCCTCTGGAACTTGTAACTTAGCAGACGAAACAGACACGTAAACAGGTAACTAAGGTTCAGTTACCGTGAGACGCGTGACTGAAAGTCTAGGCAAAGTGCTGCGGGTGCCCGTAGGCTTGTTTGGGAAGGGGTGGATCTGCAGAGGAGGTGGTGTTTGAGTTGGCTCTTCCATGGGGAGTGAGAGGCTGGTGGGAGGATACAGGCAGGAGAATAACATCCTGGGTCTCTTCCCCCTTGGAGGAGGAGCTGCAGATACACAGTGGTCATGTTGTACCCGCATTTAACCAGTGGACTGAGTTGAGAACTGATCCTGTGAATCCTCCCTTTAAGAGGCATTTTATGTGTTAAGGTCCTATAGAGGCTTCCTCTTCAAAACAGAGTAGTTCCTGTAGGGGGTTAGGAACGTGTTCGAGTTAGCCACCCAACCCCAGTTCCCACTGGGGATTTGAGAGTTAACCTCAAAACAAATCATGGGGGACTTCCCTGGTGGTCTAGCAGTTAAGAATCCGCCTTCCAACTCAGGGGACATGGGTTCCATCCTTGGTCGGGGAACTAAGATCCCATGTGCTGTGGGGCAGCTGAGCCCCATGCACCATGATTGCTGAGCCTGCACACCACAGTGAAGGCCCAGTGCAGCCAAAAATAAATAACAAAACAGCAACAAGCACAAAAATCGTGTGCACACCCCTCTGAACGTAGGTGTTAGTTGCGCTCATTCCTGCAATCGCTCTATTAAGCTGTAGTTTTATGGGCTCTTCAGGGCTGTGGACGTGAAACCAGGAGGAGTGGGCCTCGAGGGCTGTTTCAGGGATATTCAAGGAATGCCTTGGTCTCCCTGATTCCTGTCTGACTTGTGCCATGATGGGAGGTTTGGCGCCTGCAGTGCGGGCTTCCTGGGGAGACCACGCGCAGACGGAGCCTGGAGCCAGCCTGGAGTGTTTGCCGCGGGAAGCTGCTGCAGGGGATGGATGGTGAACACGTGGGGGCCTCAGAAAGTTCTCTGGAGAGACAGAGGAGATGGGACTGGACTAGGGAGGCCCAAGGGGTCCAGTCAGGAAGCAGTGGGATCCCAGGTGGTCACTGCAGTGCAGAGGGCCCTGCTGAGTGAGAGAGATAGAATGTCCATGTCTAACTCACTCCTCTCCCTTCCCCTTTTCTCATGGTTTCGCAGAGATGGGAAAATTCCAGGGCGGTGAAGTTAAAAGGGAGCAGAAAGTGGTATCTTCTGAGGACAGAATCCCTCTCCTTGACTTCTCGGGTCTCCCAGGGCCTGCGAGAGAGGCCGTCTCTCGCGGGCTCCCGGCTCCTCAAGTCGGGGCCGTGGTGGCGCCATCTTGGAGCCTTCACTGCCCTTGGTCAGCTCCTCAGTTCCTTCCTTAGCCGGCCACTGGCCCACCGGGCACCTCAGTGCCTTGTCCTGAAAGAGAAGTCCATGGCAGGCATTGTTCGGTGAGGACTTCCTGAAAGACCGAAGGAGCGAACCCAGGGGAGGATGGGGGTCCTAGGCCCCGGCCCTCCACATATTTGTCCTTACTGAAAACGCAGAAACTCCAAGAAACGAAAAGGAGAAAAATCCACCAGGTCTCTGCCAATTGACCGTGAACATGTTGGCTTGTTTTCCTTTTTATCTTCCCGTATAACGTATGTGTTTTACTAAAGAGGAGTCCTGCTATCTCTATGGTTTTAAGTCCTCTTTCTTTGTGTTTAGTATTACATCATTAACATTTCCCCACATCATTAATATTCTTTGAAACCGCTTTTTTCATGTTCCATGTTATTCCTTGATGCTTTATTTAACCACCCCTCTCCCCCATAGGACCTTTTTAGTTGTGTTTATCATTTTGCTATCGTTCATGTCATTTTGCGGAGAAGGCAATGGCTCCTCACTCCAGTACTCTAGTCTGGAGAATCCCATGGACGGAGGAGCCTGTAGGCTGCAGTCCATGGGGTCGCTGAGAGTCGGCACGACTGAGCGACTTCACTTTCACTTTTCACTCTCCTGCATTGGAGGAGGAAATGGCAACCCACTCCAGTGTTCTTGCCTGGAGAACCCCAGGGACGGGGGAGCCTGGTGGGCTGCCGTCTATGGGGTCGCACAGAGTCGGACACGACTGAGGCGACTCAGCAGCAGCAGCAGCAGCAGGGGCAGCATGTCACTCTGAAGAACATCATCAAACGTAAATCTCCACTTTATTTTGGAGGATAAGTTCTCTTCTTCTCAATCAGAGATGGTCATGACTCGGTCAATGTTAGTTTGTATTTTTTTTTAAATTTTACTATTAGTTTGCTGAACTTTCAACTGCTGATAAATGTCAAATTGAACCTCTTTTAAAAGAATGGTGACTACTTGAGGAATAGTGTATAATGAAGGCCTATTTTGAACAATGCATGCATGCTAAGTCACTTCAGTTGTGTCCGACTCTTTGTGACCCTGTGGCCCTCCAGCCTCCTTTGTCCAGGGAATTCTCCAGGCAAGAATACTGGAGTGAGTTGCCATTTCCTTCTCCAGGGGATCTTTCTGACCCAAGGATCGAACCTACTTCTTTTTATGTCTCCTGAATGGGCACGCAGGTTCTTTACCACTAGTACCACCTGGGAAACCCATTTGGAACAAAGTAAATGCTGTTTGCAAAAAGGTAAATTTTGGTAATATTGAAGAAACACGTATTGAGACTGACCATGCACCAGGACCCAGGCTGATTTCAGAGTTGAGATGAATTGGACAGTTAGCATCAGTCCTGCTTTGTTCCCGGCTGGCCTGACTAGGCAGGTCTCCTCCTGCATCTCCAACTTCTAAGGACTGTGGCCCCCCCCACACATGGGAACAGCCTCTGGACAACTTATGCATGGCCCCTGCCCCAGGTCCCAGCCCCCCAGGCTCTGAATCCCATGGCTTCCCTTAGGGGCCCTCGAGAAGAGAGCACACATTGAACCCCTTTGGCTTTTCCTCTGGCTCATGACGCTCCCCCAGCAAGTAGCTGCTGGTTGTGACATTTCACTGTGGGCTCAGTCCCTGCCTTGGTTATGTCTCTGGCCCCTTTGAGGAGTGGCCCCTGGTAGAGGAGATGGTCCTCCAGTCCTTGCTGCACTCCTGTAGGTGATGTCTGAGCGATGACTGATCTTGCATGGCTGGTAGACTACTTGAGGGCAGGGCCGAGGTGGGATTCCCCTGTGGGTGCCTCAGTGCCACTGGGCGGTGACGAGAGCAGAGGGCTTTGGGTCGGGCCGGCCTGACTTTGCATCTCTTCACCTGTTAGCTGTGGCTTTGGGGCCGCTTAGCCCAGCTCCCCAAGCCTGGGTCTCCCCATCTGGGCAGCGGTGGTAGCCGTGCAGGGCACACTGTACAGGTTACACCCACCACCCATGGGGGTTGCACAGCAGTTGATATCAGTGCTGAGCATCAGCATGTGTGAAGTACCTGCTGACTGTCATTTCAGGTTTTACTTCTTCTACCGACTGACTGACTCAAACCATACTTTCCTCTGTATTCACATTTGCAGAGTTTATGAAGATGTGGAGATGAGAGAAAGCCAGAAACATGTTAACATGTTGATTCCCAGCAGCACAGCATATTTCTTAACTCTGCTTTTCTGTTGTAACTATGTCAGATTTGTCTTTGAGCTCCTCAGATTCTCAGCACAGGCTCTGATTCCATAGCAGAAGAACAACACATAGTTCCTAGCAGGGTTGGCTTGTTTGTCTGTGCATTCAAGGAGAGACCCCAATGTGTAAATTTAAATTGTACCCTTAGGTCTCTCTGCAGCCCAAAACTTGATTCTATGGACTTTAACAACCTTGTCCTAGATTTTAGCAAGTGAACACAAGCAAAATCCTCAGTGATTGGCAACTGTTGTGATTGGCTGTGGAGCATTTTGGTGGAGGGGATATAAATCAATAAAATGTCCCATTTCTATTGTCTGTCTTCGTTTTAAAGATGGAACTCAGGTCAACTAACCTGGCAGCGCCTCCAGCCACCAGCCACTCTGGGGGTCCCAACAGACTCACCTTTGGTTGTGGTCTTCCCCCAGGCCATTGAGTCCCAGCCCCAAAGCAGAGAGCCCTGAGACGGGACGTAGCAGACACGTTATCCTTGCTCTGCTGCCGGTCAGGGCAGGAGCTGGGCAAGTCAGTTTCCCTTCTAGAGGATGAGAGGCCTTTGGGATGAACAGTAATGCTTCAGGCTGTCCTTGGAGGCCAGGGCTTCCCCAGTGGCTCAGTGGTAGAGAATCCACCTGCAGTTCAGGAGCCGCAGGAGACATGGGTTCCATCCCTGGGTCGGGAAGACCCCCTGGAGGAGGGCATGGCAATGCTCCTCCATATTCTTGCCTGGAGAATCCCAGGGACAGAGGAGCCTGGTGGGCTGCAGGTCCATGGGTGGCAAAGAGTCGGACATGACTGAAGTGACTTAGCGCGTGAGGCAGTGCGGTGTGTTGGGAAGAAAACCGTGTCCGGAGTCTTGGGGCCGCCCTGCGTCTGACTCAGCAGCTCGGGACTCACGCCCGTCCCTCTCTGTCTGTTTCTCATCTGTAAGGCGCGGCCAGACTGGATGACTTTTTAAAGGGCCTTTCTGTCTCTAACCTCCTGTTTAAAATGGGTTCTCGGTGAGGCCAGAGAGGACTGGCACGAAGGCCCTTCTCAAAGCCCCGTTTCTCTCTTTTTTTGTCATTTCCGAACCAGAAAACGACAGATGGCGAGACCTGGACAGGAAGTGCCCTCTTCAGATCGACCAGCCGAGCCCCAGCATCTGGGAGTGCCTGCCGGACAAGTGCCAAGACGGCGCCCTGTGGCACCGGGAGGCGGCCACTGCCTGCGCAGTCACCAACCTAATCAAAGACCTCAGCCTCAGCGACCACAACGGGCACCCGTCCGCGCCCCCCAGCAAGCGCCAGTGCAGGTCGCTGTCCTTCTCGGACGAGATGGCCAGCTGCCGGACGTCGTGGAGGCCCTTGGGGTCCAAAGTCTGGACGCCGGTGGAGAAGAGGCGCTGCTACAGCGGGGGCAGCGTGCAGCGCTACTCCAACGGGTTCAGCACCATGCAGCGGAGCTCCAGCTTCAGCCTCCCATCCCGCGCCAACACGCTTTCCTCGCCCTACGACCCTGTGGGACTTCACCCGCGGCCCGGCGGCCTGCCTGGCCCGGGGGCACTGGGCCCGGCCACCTGCGGACAGGCGGGTGACCTCTGGGGCCCTGCAGCGAGCCCCGTGGGCGGCGGCCGGCTGGACATGCAGCGCTCCCTGTCCTGCTCGCACGAGCAGTTCTCCTTTGCGGAGTACTGCCCACCCTCCGCCAGCAGCACCCCCGCCTCGACGCCGGAGCCAGCCAGGCGCTCGGGCGGACTGGCCCGCAGCCGCTCCCAGCCCTGCGTCCTTAACGACAAGAAGGTGGGCATCAAGCGGCGGCGCCCCGAGGAGGCACAGGAGCAGAGGCCCTCCCTGGATCTTGCCAAGATGGCACAGGTAAGAGCCCCCTCGCTGCCCCGCCCCGAGGAGGCGCTGCAGAAGCCACCAGGGGCGTCTCGGAGCCTCCCCGGCTCCCGGTCCAGCCCAGGCAAAGGCAGGGTGCCCGCGTTGAAGAGGCCTGGGAAGCAGGTTCCTTCCCTCATTCTTCAAATCTGATACAGTGAAAAATGAAATCAAGCCCCGCCCCGCTTTTAAAGCCAGCTCCGTTTCAAAGCAGAGACGCTCTCCCAGCCGCTAGTCGTGCTGGTGCGGGAGCAGAGAGCCAGGAAGAGGCAGGCACGGCCTCACCGACGCTGGGGACCCCTCCTGGCCCTTCTCAGGTGCCTCCCCCAGGAGCCCCCGTCCCCTCAGCTGCTGTTGGAACTGCTCGCACAGGCTGGGTTCAGCGTCACTCAGATCATGCCGATCCCGAGGTCAGGGCCGCAAGTGACGGTTTCACAGGACGAGAGAATGGGCCGGGGGGGAGGCACGCACTCTTGTGATTGAGCTGCCGAAAGCGTGCATCCAGCAGGAAGCAGCGCCGTCCTCGCTGTCCCTGGAGGTGCGGCCTCTGGCCACGCGTCCTGTCACGTGCGCGGCATCCTCTGTGTCTCAGGGCCCTGGCCGCCCTCACTCGTGCTTGGTCTCGGGTGTTGGTTTGAGTGAGCTGAAGTTGGAGTTAATGCACCATCATCAGAACAGTCTCCAAGTCTTGAGAGCTGTCTGCGTTGCTTCTCACTGGGGAGTCCCGAGGGTCAGAGGCCCAGGAGCAGGGCTGGCCCCTCAGGGACAGATGCATATGGTGGGTCCTGGGTCCAAGGGGTCCTCGGGTGCTCAGAGCCACGGTTGGAGCCTCATCTTTTCTAGTCCTATTATCTGAGCATCAGTCGCGGCTGGGCTTGAGGGAATGGAGACCAGCTTGGCGGTGAGAGGTTGGCCTTGCTTGTGAGCATGTGGCCACATCCAGACAGGCAGGCGTGACGTGTCCACTCCTTTCCAGGTGGGCCTCACTGCTTTCCTTCAGTGGCCAGCGCTGCCTTTTCGCCAGGCCTGCTTTCAGCTGAGAATGAAAAATACAGCTTCTGTTGATGGCATTTCCTCCTCTCTCCCTTGGTCCTCCGTCCCAACCTACAGATCCCCATCCCCAAAAAAGAAGAGAGGCAGGTATCTCTGGTCCAGAGCCCCCACCTGGTCCCCAGGTCCACTCTTTCTGGCCACCTTTGTCTGAGAGCCCAGGCCCTGGCTCTGGACCAGTGGGTGGTGCCCTCCTTTCTCTGTGCCCATGGAGATCGCTTGGGGAAGACCCGAGGGGAGGACCCAGCGGGACCCCCGCCCCCAGCCCTCCCACCGCCCCTTTCCTTTCCTCCCCATCGCCGCTCCAGGCGTGTCCGAGCTGGTCAGCGATCTAATATATTCATTCAGGTTGGACAGGCAAGAGGAATTTTCCTTTCTGGAGAAATGTAAATAGGTAAAAATGCTGGAAAGGTGACAGATTTGGGCAAAGAAAACTTCTGAAGAAAATCCAGAGCCACGAGTTCTGGGTGTGATAAAACAGCTTCAGTTAAATTTTTAATGCTGAGCTTATTTTATTAGCTAATAAGCTAGATAGGTAATAAAAACAATGTACACGTGTTATTATATTTTACTGGCCACAAGTTGGAATAACACCACGGGCATCGTCGGAGACATTTCCCGCCCTCACTTGGGTAGAAACCGTTTAAAAATACATTGTTCGGTGGGGCCGTGCCCAGATGTATAGATTGCTTCATCAGCTCCAGGCAGGCCTCCAAGATCCTGAGGAGGCTGCCCTCTGTCTGCCTATCTTTCCCCAGCCAAGGCCTGGGGAGGGCAGAGTCCAGGGAAAGCAGAGAAGGGGCCCTGGGAGGCATGTGGGCCTAAGGGCTGCGGCCAGAAGCCTGGAGATGGATGGGCCCGAGCCACCCCCCAACCAAGCCTCTGGACCCAGCCGGCCCTCTTCCCGTGAGGCGGCGCCTGCTTTGACTCCCCCACCGGATGATTCATGGCCCTGGAAAGCAGGCCTTGCTCCTCTGGGAGCCTCAAATAGCCAGGACCAGGGCCACCTCTGTGCATCTGAAGAGCCGTGGATGCAGTTTGGAGCACGTAGGACCCCTGTGCCTGGTACCCTGTGAGCCGGTGTCGCTGGCGCGGGACTTCTGCCTCCAGACCCTGTCCTCCACATGGGCTTCCCGCATCAGTGGCCACTGGGGAGGGTGTCCTGTGCCAAGGGTCAGCGCTACTCCACATGTCCTGCTGTCATTTCCTCTGCTGGACCTCAGACCCTCTCGTGGGTCTTTTGATCTTGGTTTGTACGTTCGTCTACGTGATGGGAAGGGTTCCAGGTGAGCTCCGTCCTTCAGGAGTCCCTGTGTGCGTGGGCTCTGGGCCCAGGTGCTTGAGAGATTCAGTCTGCAGGTGCAAAGCGAATGCGCTTTGGTTGGACCTCTGGGATGACGGGCAGCTCTGAGAAGCTATGGCCCCGCCCAACCCAGCAGCACTGACCGGGGCTGGGACCTTCCCCAGGGTCCCTGTGTAAGCCCCCAGGGGCACCCCGGAGCCTCTCCAGACTGCCGGTGGAAAAAGGATCAGGGAGAGACCCTGAGAGAGGCAGGCGGGTGGAGAGACCAAATGCTCTGAGGTCTGGGGCTGCCTCATCCCCACAGGGAGCCAGGGAGCTGTGGGTGGGCCCCACTCCGAGGGGCAGGCTCTCAGCTGGAAGCCTGGGGTGTGAGGGTGGGTGTGATCTTGGGCTGGGGCCCCCCTGGAAACAGGCCCTTCTGGAGAGATGTTCACCGTTAGGTCCTCACTTGGCTGGGGGTGGGGGGCGGACATTGACAAATCAGACAGCCTCAGAGATGGGGCAGAAGGCTGGTGGCCCCAGGAAGAGTGCTTCATGTCTCTGTATAGCAGATAATAACCGTACCGCCCGCCCTGCCATCAGTGTAGGACTGCTGGGAGGAACAGGAAATCATGTGTGCGCGCACGTGTCTGTGTGTTGAGTAGGCGTGTCCACGTGTATGTGTGTGTGTAGCTTATGGATGGAGGGCTGCGTGTAGAGGTCTGTGTGTCTGATTATCTGTTGACACACGTGTGTGACTCCGTCTACAGGTACATCACCTGTGCTCTGGCCCATCCCCCCCGGGGAGCTGATGGATGCGGACCGTCGTCGTGGTGGGGGTCCCCCGGCTCGCTCCGGGCATCTCCAGGGGCAGAAACCAGCCCCGAGGACGACGTTCTGCAGGCTCCCCGCTTCATTCGTCCACCTCTTTGCTTCTGTTTTCAACCCCGCCCCCGCTTCTGTCCTGGCCACTCACTTCTCGTCGGTTCCTCTTCTTGCCTCACCCTTGGCTTCTGGAAATGGGAAGGAAGCCTGGCCTGCAGCTGCGCTCCGCCTGCAGTGGGCTCCGTGAGGGGGGCCGGGGGTCGTGAGACGGGGGCGGAGTCCGAATCTCCACCTGCCCGAGGAGGCGGGTCGGCGTGAGCATCCTTGCCTCACGTCTGTCACCCGGGGAACCTGGATGGAGGGGACTGTGGGAGCCCGCCAGGCGCCCCTGCCCACCCAGCCGAGGTGCAGGCGCAGCCGTCCAGCTGGCGGCAAGGGTGGCTCGGCTCCCACAGCGGTGGGGTGGGGGTGGGGTGGTTAGCAATTGCTTTCAGGTTATCTTTGCTGCTTCTTTTTTTTTTTTAATTCTGAATATACTTTTTTTAACTTTTTATTTTGCATTGGAGTCTTGCCGATTAACAGCGTTGTGCTCGTCTCTTGCGCACAGCAGGGTGACTCAGCCATACATATCCGCGTGTCTCTGCTGCTGAAAACCTCTCGGGCGGGTGGGGGAGGGTGACTTCGGGGAGGAGGCCCTGGGTGGGGGATGACGCAAGGACCTGGCCCCGAAAGGCCCTCACTCCCTGGAACTGCAACTGCAACTGCAACCGCTCCATCCACAGAGCGAGAGGCTCGGAGGCAGCCCAAGGGTCAGTCCAGCCTCGTCTGTGCCAGGTCTGACCCTTTCCTTGACCTCCTCAAGCCACTTTCCTTGGGCCCCTGCCGCCTGGTGTTTTATATGAAGCCTCAGCCTCCCTTTTGCAAAATGGCAGCATGTGCCAAGGAGGGCAGGGCCCAGCCTGAACATGTGAGTTGCTTATTAGCGGGACTTTCGCTGACACGATTATTAGCTCCTGCTTTTTCTGAAACCTAGTCTGACTGCCCAGCATTGGTTGACTCCCAGCAAGCCCTGGGCTGCGTGTGGCCACTCAGACCTGGATCAGGTATGTGAGCGTGCTTAGTTGCTTCAGTTGTGTCTGACTCTCTGCGACCCCATGGACCATGGCATGCCAGGCTCCTCTGTCCATGGGATTCTCCAGGCAAGAATCTGGGAGTGGGATTGCCATTTATAAACAACAGTTAAAGATGACCTGCCGAATGCCGTGCCCTGGGTGTGTGTCACAGGCCCTGCTGTGTTTTTTAAGTCCAAGCTGGTCATCTTGAAAGAGCAACAAGTTATATTTCTCACAGTGCCTCCAACAGAAGGGAGACGCTTGCGAGGACGGGTCCGGGGGCTGGAACAGAGGTTTGATTGATTGCAGCTGCCCACACACTGCGGCCCCGCACCTCCCAGCACAGGCCTCTGAACAGGCAGCAACTGTTGTGTTAGCAGATGTTTGAGGGGCCTGTGAAAGCTGGCCAGGGGGCAATTTGGGGTAAGAAAGAAGCCTGAGTTGGAAGTCACACTGAGAGCTGGGGCCCGCAGACGGGTCCAGGAGGGCGGATTGGCCAGGGCCGCGTGGGCTTTGACAGGGGAGGGCTTGATGTCGGAAGTCACTAGAAGGGTCATCTCAGGGGCTCGTCGATAGCTTATGCTGCTCTACCGGCAGGGTCCCTGGGCGAGGAGGCTCTTGGCAGGATCCCTGTGCCCAGGCAGGGTTGCCCAGGTCTTTACGGCCCTCTGTCCCCCACTGCCAGGGGTGGCCACCTCCCCGGCTCCAGCTTCCTGCCATGTTGCACCCTCAGCACCCTTTCCGACAGCCTGGGGAACCCTGCGGACGGCAGGCAGAGGAATTCAGAGGTGGGTCGCCCTCTACAGTGTGGAACGTGGACAGGTTCGAAGAGCTTAGAGGAACAGCCATGGGAAGCCCTGGGATTCCAACTGAGATGAAATAAACCCTAAATAAGAGGAAAAGCCTGGGAATTTGGTTAGGACTTAGTGCTTTCTCTGCCGTGGCCCAGGTTCAATCCCTGGTCAGGGAGCTAAGATCCTGCCAGTCGTGTGGCATGGCCAAATTTTTTTTTTTAAAAGCCAAGTCAAAACCCACTGTGGATACGTAGGAACGGTTGCTTCTGATGAGGGAACAGGCTGGGTCTGGACAGAGGAAGAGGGCCCTTGAGACCCGGGCTGTCAGAATGACAGATGCCCAGGGTGGCAGCTCCTGCTGCGCTCAGGATGGGCATTGCCGGCCAGGCAGGCGGTCCCTCCGGTTGAACTCACAGGCCGTCTAGACTCTTCCCCTGCAGTGGTCTTCGCAGCCACTGCTAGTTGATATGCCACCTCTGCCCTTGTCCCCCACTCGCTTGAGAGTCAGGAGAGAGTTGCTGAGTTGCCCAAAGCCACGTGGTTCTCTGGAGGAGACTGGGAAGGCTGGGTTCGGGGCTCTTCCTGTGGTGCAATCCGTCCCCAGGCGCCCTTCCCAAGTGGCTCACACTCAGGGGACGCAGAGGCCATGGAGGTGAAACGATGAGCTCTGGGGTCGGGGGGGCTTGGCTCCCCATTCAGTCCCTTGATTGAGCTCTTGGTGCCCTTGGGCGGGTCACCTCCATAAGCCTCCGTTTTAGTGTCTGGAGAGCGTGGGAATGACCTTTCCGTTTCCCACAGGTGTGGACGGGACTCTGGTGGTGTGGGTCCAGCCAGGGCGATGCTATAACAGCGGAGCCGCTCCCCGCAGCCTGCCTCCTGGCTCCAGACGAGAGCCGGGCTCGCCACCCCTGGCACAGGGGTGCTGTGACCCCGTGGCCTGGAGCGGGGTGAGGCCAGGGCGGGCGACCAGTTTCAGCTCTCTGTAGTCCTTCTTTCCTCTCCGAAACACCACAGTCCTTCTTTTCTCTCCGAAAAAACCCAATAGGGGTTCTCAGAATTTGAGGAAATCCCCTGGATCCCTCCTGTGTCCCCAGGCACAGCCACCAGGTTGCATAAGCAATCTGCTTAAGGTCACTCGGATCAGGGCCGAGTGTTGACACAATAGCTTTGATCTCCCGGGGAAAAGAAAAATAGAAGGAGTTCAACTGGGGACATGCCAGGGAGGCAGCTTCTAATGCCACTTGGTGATTTTCCATGCTTTAATCAAGAGCCTCGCTGAGCCGAAGGGTGTTTGAGGCGACAGAGCTCTGGGGAGTTCTCAGGAGTTAGGGGGGCCCGCTGCATAAGCCAGGGGCCCAGATGAGCCAGATGAGCTCGGGGTGCCCTCGACTCGCTGGGCCCTACTCTGATGCCAGGCGCAGAGGTGGCCGCCCTGCCTTCAGGAGGCCAGAGCCTGTGGGCAGGTAGAAAGCACATCCGAGGACACCTCCCCATCCCGCTTTGTGAGAAATGTCTGGAAAACGTCTCACACATAGTGCCAGGCTTTTCCCAGGCAAGTTCCTAGGCACGGTGGTTCTGCGTCCCTGCTCAGTGGCCCGAGTCCTGTGTTGGGCAGCAGGGTGAACGACCAGGAACCCGGCGTGGCGTGGCGGTCAGCGCCCTGTTCAGGTTACTGCGCGTGCTGGGCGGTCTCTGGGGGCATTTAAAGGGGCCAAGCTTCTAGCGCGTTCTCTCAGTGCCTTGGAATCATGTGAGCAGGGCCCTAAGCCATGAGGCGGCCCTGCAAGTGTGTGCACGGGGGCGACTAGCAGAAGTACATGTGCAAAGGTTGGAGTCAGGAAGGGCTGGGAGGAGCCCAGTGTGCCTGGAGCAGGAACAGGTGGGCAGGGGACCTGAGCAGAGGGGAGCCTTCTTGGTAGGGCCTCTGAAGACGCTTGTCTTTTATTCTGAGTGCAGTGGGGGGAGCCGTAGAGAGTTTTAAGCAGGGGAGTAACAGCACCCCCTCCCCAAGCTCCTGGTGGCGGGGAGCAGTGTGGACTTAGGGGTCGGGCCGGCTGTTGGCAGGCATGCCAGTGTGGACCAACGTGGACACATGCATCCTTGTAAGGGGCGCAAACAGCCCGGAGGTACGGCCAACAGGCCCAGCCAGGGGGTTGATCTTGCATTAGCATCCAGGTCACAGTGGTCACAGACCTCACTCACTGGGCTGAGCATCCATCACCCTAATCCCCAAAGATAACGTTCCTTAAGCTGCTGTGTTCAGAGTTGGCTGGCGGCAAGACCCTCGTGTCATCTCGTCTGGAGCCCTCGCTTCGCCTGTATTTCTCCATGATCTTCCCTCAGCAGCAGCAGCGGGTGGCTGATCCCCGTGATTCACTGTTTCCACACATGTCCTTGGAGCCATCCCGCCCCAGACCCTTTACGCATCAGCGCTTGTGCCGGCCCAGGCTCCCTCTGCCGTCCCCAGGAGGTCAGTCCCTACCCTTCCTATCACCGCTATCTCCAGCCTCCAACTCCTTTGCTGAAGCGTCCCTGCTTGTGTCCACTTGAATCTGGGTCTTCTCTCCTGGACTCGGCTGGGCGACTTGGGGCCACCAGAGGTCATGCCCGCAGCCCTGCAGGCTCGTCCTGCTGGGTTGCATCTCAAGGGTGCCACGTTGGGTCTGTTTACATTGGCCAGGGCGGGATCTCTGTAAAATTAGACCCCGCTAACACAGCCCAGGGACCCCCGCACAGCCTGGAAGGATGCAGGGAAAGGGGTCGCTTGACAGAAATGCGGAAGCATTTCAGCATTCCCGTCCTATTCCTGCCTTCTCATCGGGGATGTCGGGGTCACACCTCCTGGGAAGGCACTCCGCGCCCTCGGTGAGCTGGTGGGTCAGCCCCTGGGAGGGCCAGAGACCGGAAGCATGGAGCCATGTCCCTGAGATGGACATGGTTAATTACGAGCTGACGTGCCTGCCGCCTGCCTGTGCCTTCATCCTGGACAGGCTGCAGGCTTACGTGCAGACTCGGGTCGGGTGAAGTCAGGCCCTTTGGTAACACAGTCCTCGGTTGTCCTCAGGCATGGCGTCGACCTAGACTCCCTCTAACATTTTTGCGGAATCAGCCGTCCTGAATTCCTGCCCTCTTCGTGCAGCCTCAGGCCCCCATCGAGAATTTCAGAAAGCGAATGCCATGCAAGAGGGCCAGCCCTGCGCTGTGTCCCCGAGCCGGCAGGAACTGGGTTTTGCCTGGACTCGGGAGTGGGTGTTAATTGCCTATTTATGGCGAGAAGATTAACAATGCCTCCTTTGAAAGTTAGGCATAGTAGAACTCTTGGATAATTCCTGCTGGGGAGGGAGAAGGGTGGCTTTTTTTTTTCCCCTGCCTTGGAAAACAAAAGGAATGGTTGGTTCCAGAATATAACGAATCACCATGAGCTTCATCTGGGAGCAGTAGCAGTGAGCTCACACCATCATATGTCACTGAAGGCCACCAGGCCCAGCCCCCTTCCCTGAAACAGTGCAGGGGCCTGTCCTACGTTTAATCTCCGTGGACTGGGTGGTGGCTGTGGCGGGGGTTGGGGGCGGGGAACGCTGCAGCTGTTTCCTTTCCAGAGCCCTGTGCCTGGGGAATGTGCCAGGCTGCCTGGATTAGCTGGGACCCTCTGCAGGGGGCGGAAACCACGCCGTGGGTTGGAGAGCTCGGTGTGGACAATGGTTAGGCAGGTTCCTGAAGACCGAGAAGGGGAGATGCGCCCACGGGTGACGGCCCCGGTGGGAGGGGCTGCCCTTGGGAGGGTGCGGCTCAGCACTGTGGGGTCTGCCGGCCCACTGGGGCTGAGGACGGCGAGGGCCGTGAAGTGGGTTCTATGAATGTTGGAAAAGCTGCAGACTGGAAGCAAGTGCTGTGCGTGGACCAGACTGCTCCCGAAGGGTGAGGAGCAGAGATGGCCGCAGGAAGCAGGCGAGGTGGTGTTCCCTCCTCCAGCCTCGAGGGCTCTCCCAGCCCTCCTGTGGGCACAGCCCCTGGGGTGTGGGCACAGATGGCAGAGCCCCACCCCCAGGGGCAGAGTGCAGAATGGGAGAGGGCCTGGAGCTGACCCTCGGTGCGGGGTGGGGGTGCTCATCATCCTGCAGCCCGGCCGTGGGCAGACTGTGCAGACCCGGGCGAGCCCTGTGCCCTCGGTGCCATCCGGCGCCTCTGCCAGGGGAGTGGCCTGCCCCTTTCTCTTCTTCCCTCTGCACCACCCTCGTCTGCACTCAGAGATGCCTCCCTGGGCAGCTGCTGGGTGCCTGGCACTCAGGATGAAGTCCAGGGGTGTTTTCTGCAGGACACACAGCATTGTCACTTTCGTATGTCACTTTCGTATCAGCTGCTGTCAAGAAAGAGGGTGGATAAGATGCAAGTTAGCACCGACTCTCTGGACGTGAGTTTGAGCAAACTCCGGGAGACAGTGGAGGACAGAGGAGCCTGGCGTGCCGCAGTCCGTGGGGTCGCAAAGAGTCACACACGACAGAGCAACAACAACAATAAGCCAGCAACAATCAGTTCAGTCGCTTAGTCATGTCTGACCCTTTGCGACCCCATGAATCGCAGCACACCAGGCCTCCCTGTCCATCACCAACTCCCGGAGTTCACTCAAACTCACGTCCATCGAGTCGCTGATGCCATCCAGCCATCTCATTCTCTGTCGTCCCCTTCTCCTCCCGCCCCCAATCCCTCCCAGCATCAGTCTTTTCCAGTGAGTCAACTTGTCGCATGAGGTGGCCAAAGTATTGGAGTTTCAGCTTTAGCATCAGTCCTTCCAGTGAACACCCAGGATTGATATCCTTTAGAATGGACTGGTTGGATCTCCTTGCAGTCCAAGGGACTCTCAAGAGTCTTCTCCAGCACCACACTTCAAAAGTATCAATTCTTCAGCGATCAGCTTTGTTCACAGTCCAACTCTCACATCCATACATGACCACTGGAAAAACCGTAGCCTTGACTAGAAGGACCTTTGTTGGCAAAGTAACATCTCTGCTTTTTAATATGCTATCTAGGTTGGTCATAACTTTCCTTCCAAGGATTAATCGTCTTTTAATTTCCTGGCTGCAATCAGCATCTGCAGTGATTTTGGAGCCCCCAAAAATAAAGTCTGACACTGTTTCCACTGTTTCCCCATCTATTTCCCATGAAGTGATGGGACCAGATGCCATGATCTTAGTTTTCTGATGTTGAGCTTATAAGCCAACGTTTTCACTCTCCTTTTTCACTTTCATCAAGAGGCTTTTGAGTTCCTCTTCACTTTCTGCCATAAGGGTGGTGTCATCTGCATATCTGAGGTTATTGATATTTCTCCCAGCGATCTTGATTCCAGCTTGTGCTTCTTCCAGCCCAGCGTTCCTCATGATGTACTCTGCATATAAGTTAAATAAGCAGGGTGACAATATACAGCCTTGATGTACTCCTTTTCCTATTTGGAATCAGTCTTTTCTTCCATGTCCATTTCTAACTGTTGCTTCCTGACCTGTATATAGGTTTCTCAAGAGGAAGGTCAGGTGGTCTGGTATTCCCATCTCTTTCAGAATTTTCCACAGTTTATTGTGATCCACACATGCAAAGGCTTTGGCATAGTCAATAAAGCAGAAATAGATGTTTTTCTGGAACTCTCTTGCTTTTTCCATGATCCAGCGGATGTTGGCAATTTGATCTCTGGTTCCTCTGCCTTTTCTAAAGCCAGCTTGAACATGTGGAAGTTCGTGGTTCACGTATTGCTGAGGCCTGGCTTGGAGAATTTTGAGCATGACTTTACTAGCGTGTGAGATGAGTGCAATTGTGCGGTAGTTTGAGCATTCTTTGGCATTGCCTTTCTTTGGGATTGGAATGAAGACTGACCTCTTCCAGTCCTGTGGCCACTGCTGAGTTCTCCAAATTTGCTGGCATATTGAGTGCAGCACTTCTACAGCATCATCTTTCAGGATTTGAAATAGCTCAACTGGAATTCCATCACCTTCACTAGCTTTGTTCATAGTGATGCTTTCTAAGGCCCACTTGACTTCACATTCCAAGATGTCTGGCTCTAGGTGAGTGATCACACAATCATGATTATCTTGGTCGTGAAGATCTTTTTTGTACAGTTCTTCTGTGTATTCCTGCCACCTCTTCTTAATATCTTCTGCTTCTGTTAGGTCCACACCGTTTCTGTCCTTTATCGAGCCCATCTTTGCATGAAATGTTACCTTGGTATCTCTAATTTTCTTGAAGAGAACTTTAGTCTTTCCTATTCTGTTGTTTTCCTCTATTTCTTTGCATTGATCGCTGAGGAAGGCTTTCTTATTCTTTGGAAAGCCTTGCTATTCTTTGGAACTCTGCATTCAGATGCTTATATCTTTCCTTTCCTCCTTTGCTTTTCGCTTCTCTTCTTTTCACAAGCTATTTGTAAGGCCTCCTCAGACAGCCACTTTGCTTTTTTGCATTTCTTTTCCATGGGGATGGTCTTGATCCCTGTAATAGGCAAGATAATTTCCAATGGCGACGCGTGCTACCAAGAAACTCGAGCATGCCTGTGTGGTTTGGAATGCCTGGTAGGGGAGAGGTGGAAGGGGCCGCCTTGGGAGGGATGGGGAGGCCCCCCACCCCGGGGAGGTGACCGGAGGAGGGACTGCCTTCAGCCTCCACATCTTTGCCCACCAGCCTGGCTGAGGCCCTGGGGAGCCGGGTCCGCAGTCCTCATCAGACCGGCCTGCGTGTGTAGCAGGAATAGGAGTTGGTCGTTCTGACCCTACACCACCGCCACCCACTCCCTCCCAGGGTATGGTCCTTTATCCACCCAGGAGGGTTCCTCTGCTTCCTCTTCAGGGAATAAAATTGAGTGTGAGCTGCCTGTTCACCTGCTGAGTTGGGAGACCACTGACAGGCGCCCTGGTCACTCTTTGGCCTCCACGACCCGTGGGCAAGACCTCCCCGAAGGGCCCCTGCCGAGGTGGGTCCTGCCGGCCCTTGCCAGCCAGGGGCCTGGGCGAGGCTGGGACCCAGGCTAGGCTTCGGATCCCCCTGCAGGTGGGGTGGGGGTGGTGACGTATTGCCCAGGGTCTCAGGATGTTCTCAGGAAGCGTGGCTGTTCCTTGTCTGATCCACTCGGCTCACACACGGATGGAAGAACCTCGATGTTCTGATGTCATCCTGTCTGAACAGACATCCTCCTAGCCCTTGGGCAGACAGACTTTGCATTTCTTTCTTTCTGTTTTTACTTTTACCCATACCACACAGCTAAAGGGGGCAAACTCTCCTGGACTTTGCTCCAACTCACGTCTGTCGAGTCGGTGTTAAGTCGCTTGCGTGTTATCCACCCCCTTTCTTGACAGTAGCTGATACGAAAGTGACAGTGGTGTGTGTGGGATCTTAGTTCCCCAACCAGGGATCGAAACCTTGTCCCCTGTGTTGGAAATGCAGGGTCTTAACCACTGGACCACCAGGAACGTCCCAGCTTTGCCTTTCTCGAGTTATGAGTTTTCTGGCTGGAAAACCAGGGCACCGAGGTTTCAGCACCAGGGCCTCCTTGGAGGCTGTTTCTGCTCTGCCTGAGCTGTCGTGATCCTTCCACAGTATCAGGATCCAGATCCTTCCTCAGTGTGGGGCTGGAGCACACAGGAGATGGGCCCTCGGTCTGGGCTCTGCCCAGGGGAGGTCCATGAGGTTCTCTGACTGTCCATGAGGTCCCACAGGTGGACACATCCACAGTCTGAAAGTGTCCTCTTAGCACCCGAAGCAGAACCTTCATTACCCGTTCCTGAGATTTGCTGGGGGATCTCTAAGCCCTTGACCATCGCCACCCCCTCGTCCCCAGAGTGACTCGTCTCCTGGGAGGGGCAGGGGTGGTGGCCAGTCCTGCACTTGCCCCAGCCCCGGGCCTGGCCGGCCTGCCCTCTGACCCCCAGCCAGCCTGTCCACAGGCCCGGGCCACTCCTCCCCCATCCCTCCTGGAGTCTCACTCACCCTCTGAAATGGTGGGCAGAAGGGGCCTGAGACATGGGCCTTCTGTGTCCTGGAAGGGAGGTTCCTGGCAAACCCCTTGCTGAAATGACTTGGCGAACAAGGTGCAAGGTGGCCTTGAGGGTTTGCTGTGCTGATGGCCCAGCCAGGCCGGGGCTGTGCTCACATCCCCTGAGGGGCTCTTCTCACCCCATCACCCCTATTCCTTGTCTGTCCCTTTCTCACGTGGGCACCCCAGGAAGATCCCGAGACCAGGGCCGGGCCCTCGTGGGCCACCTGGGTCTTCTCCTGTCTTGTGTCCCCTCTGGAAGGATGGGTCCCTGCTGGGACCCAGGGCCGTGGTCCAGTCTCGCAGACGCTGGGTCCACCTCTGGGCCCACGCACCCTCCCGCAACCCCTCGGTAGTTGGAACCAGCTTTAAACTGGCCTAATCCACCTGGAGAAGTTCCGTCTCACGTTAATCGGAACAGTCTTGAACAGTGGAAGTTTCCAAGAATTGATGGCAGATGGGAACGGGAGCATGCATGCAGGCAGGGGAGCCAGCAACAGAGAAGACCCTTTTTTGTTGGGTTTAGACCAGCCCAGGCAGGTGTGGCACAGTGCAGCGTGTTGGGGGTGAGCGTTTCAGCAGAAGTAGGCTGATTGTGCAGCATTAACTGTGTGGAGAGGGGGGACATGGTGTCTGAAATGATGTTGATTGTGTCACTCAGCAGAGACACCAGAACTTCAGCATGACACACGCAGGGAGCCCGTGAGCAAATACTGTGCCCACGTCCCCTCCCCCACACCTAGGCCAGTGGGTGGTGGGAAGGTGGGTTCTGGACCTGGTGGGGCATGTCGGGGTAACTCTCGCACAGACCCCCTCTGGAGGTGTTGGCTCCGGGTCAGTGTGGTCACCCCTGTCATCACTGTCATTTCTTTGACTTGTTACTGCTTGTGGCCTTGAAGTTTTACAATTGGCTTGATGGGCAGCCCAGAGCAGGAAGCAGCAGGCTGCCAGGAGGCCTGAGAGGGTCCGGGAGGCTGGAGTGGAGGGGGCGGAGGACGGGTGCTTGTGGGTTACCTGCTGACTCTGGGCAGGTGAGGTGGGAGCAGGTTTGCAGGAGAAGCTCACCCATCGAACGTTCTCCTCAAGACAGCCCTGTGAGATCAACACATCTTACCCATTTTAGAGGCTGTAACTGAGTCTCAGCTCCATGCAGTGGAAACAGAGTATGAGCTGTTATTTTAAATTTAAAATTTTAAAATTATTTTAAAATTTCTGATTATTTTAAATTTTCTGGTTGTTGTGGTTCAGTCGCTCAGTCGTGTCTGACTCTCTGCAACCCCGTGGACTGCAGAGCGCTAGGCCTCCCTGTCCATCACCAGCTCCCGGAGTTCGCTCAAGCTCATGTCCATTGAGTCGGTGATGCCATCCAACCATCTCGTGCTCTGTCGTCCCCTTCTCCTTCTTCCCTCAATCTTTCCCAACATCAGGGTCTTTTGCAGTGAGTCAGTTCTTCGCATCAGGTGGCCAAAGTATTGGAGCTTCAGCTTCAGCATCATTCTTTCCAATGAATATTCAGGACTGATTTCCTTTAGGATGGACTGGTTGGCTCTCCTTGCAGTCCAAGGGACTCTCAAGAGTCTCCTCCAGCACCACAGTTTGAAAGCATCAATTCTTTGGCACTCAGCCTTCTTTATGGTCCAGGTCTCAACTTGCTAGTAGCCACAGTTAAAAAGAAAAAAAGAACAGGTAAAATTAGTAACATCTTTTATTTAACTCACCGTATCCAAAACAGTGTTGTTTCAACATGCAGTCAGGAGAAATCGGTCATTAGTAGAGAGATGTGCTCGTTTTCTATGTACCCAGTTTCCAGGTACAGGACGTGTGTTACGTTTACTACACTTCTCAGCTGGACTGGCTACACGTCCAGTGCCTGGTGGCCCCAGGTGGCTGGTGGCCCCTCTAGTGTGCACTTGGAAGTGGCCACCTGGCGCCCCAGCTCTCAGGCTGTGGGGTGCAAGGGCAGGTGGGGACCGGCCCGGGGCAGAGTGTGCTTCCTGAGTAGTCCTGTCCCTGGAGCTTGGCAGCCTCCTGACCACATTCTTCCTAGGAAATTGTATTTGTGGTTCTAGTTTGCGCCCCCCTGCCAGGAAGGACCCATAGGTCCCATAGGACTACATAGGTCCTGTAGCTTCAGCAGCCTGGGAACTTCAGACCGGGCCCCACCCACCATGGGAACCTTCTGGGCCCTCAGGCTCCAGGTAGCAACGACCCTGTGAGCTGATTCAAATCAGCATGCATTGAGTGGGTGCCAATTCTGTACAAGGGCCCGGAGCAGGGGCTCAGCGTGCGTAAGACCCCAGCCTTACCTTTAAGGAGCTTACAGGCTACAGAAGGTCGGGTGGGAGCAACTGTATCTAGGCAGCCACCTGCAAGCTGGTGAGGTAGTCGTGTCCTCCAGGGGTTTGGATTCAAGTTCTGGACTCATCTCTTTATTCAGCCACTGCTGACCAAGCTCCTGCTTGTGTCGGGCCCCTGGAGGCTCTAGGGTTGAAGCAGGAGACGGGGACACTCCGCCCCAGCCTTCTGGAAGTCACAGCATCAACACTTTATCACATGGAAACCTGGAGAGTTTGACCGGCCCTCATAGCTTTGCCCTCTGTGAAAGTGAAAGTCGCTCAGTCATATCTGACTCTGTGATCCTATGGATTATACAGTCCATCGGATTCTCCAGGCCAGAATACTGGAGTGGGTAGCTGTTCCCTTCTCCAGGGGATCTTCCCCACCCAGGAATTGAACCCAGGTCTCCTGCATTGCAGGCAGATTCTTTACCAGCTGAGCTGTCAGGGAAGCCCAGCCCTCTGTGCCTTGGTCTTTTTTTCTGGTTAAATAGGATCCGTAGTGGCTGTTGCTGGGCTTAAGACAGGACGATGACCGCTGTAAGGAACCTCCCCGGCACCTGATGCACTCTCTGGAGTGCTCCAGGAATCCAGCGGTCAGGGCCAGGGATGCCTGGTGCTTTTGCTGTGATGTGTGCAGGGCTCTCCACTCCTCCGCAGGGGAGCCGCGGTGCTCCCTTGTGGGCCTTGGCCTGGTACCCAAGCCCCTCCTCAGACGAAGCCTCTGCTGGAGGGCAGAGCAGAGAAAGGGCCCCGAGATGCTCCCTTGACCAGAAACCGACCTGTGTGGCTGGAGCTGCGGTTGGGATGGCGCGTGGAAGGTTGGGACCTTGTTCTGCATGCCATTGGGAGCCAAGGACAGTTCTAAACAGGACGGTGGGGTTTTGGAGCTCTGTCTGGTGGGGGATAGGTTTTCAGGGAGACCCCAGGGCAGACGGAGAAGGCTGGTGCCTGTGTATTTAGTGGTCCTCATGGAGATGGGGGGCTGTTGGAGTCCCAGTCATACAGCGTGAACTGCTTTGGGCCCAGGGCTTTTCGGGGAGCTCCTTGCCTAGTTCCTCTAGGCCTGAGTGTCCAGGGCCTGGAGGAGATGGGGGAGCCGCTGGCTGAGTTAACCTCTACAAGGCCACCCAGGTGAGCGCTTCCTCCCCACCACCAGACGGGGAAGTTCATCAGGGAAAAAGGAGGATGACCTAGTGTGTCCTTCAGGAAGTGAACTGAGTCAGAAAGGCCTTCCTTGTCCTCCCAGGAGCCAAGGAGGCCAGAGGTGACCGTCCTGAGCAGTGAGATGATGGGAACTCCTGCCTCGGTTTGGGTCACCTGTCTGGTCAGACTGTTGTCCACGCCATTCCTTCGTGTTGAGACCCGTTAGCTGGAGCCCTGCACCTTGTGTGGCCTGAGCCCCACCCCTTGAAACTTGGGTCCACACGTGAGGCTAAGACACACTGCTGGCTCTTGCCATGTGCGACAGTGTGCCTACACTCTGCCCGTGTTCCCGTGCCCCATGGACCAGCAGGGGGCTTGTGTTCATGTAGTCATGTGGTGTCGTGATTACAGTCCCAGAGAATGAAGATTGCTGTTCCCATTTAGCAGAAGGAAGAACCGACGCTCGGAGTGGCAGCCAAGCTCACAAGGTTAGGCGTGGCGGGGCTGTGTGGTGTGGTCCAGGTTCTCGCACTTATCGGGGAGCCAAGGCAGGACTCGGGGTGCCAGGCCCATTCCATCATCTCACGTGTCCACGGCGGGGTCAGGGCCAGCAGAGACTGGAGCTAGGTGTGAGCCTTCCCTCCTCGGCTGTGATGGACCCATGGGGGGACAGCCTGGCCCTGGGCGCTTGGGGCTCTGCTTGAGGACAGGGCAGGGGCCAGGCTCAGGGGTCAGGGTTCAGTCTTGCAGCGGCAGCTGGGATCTCACGTGACATCTTGAGGGAAGCCTGACCTGGTCCCTGCTGCGCCAGCTGTTGGAGCTGTCTAGACGGTCTAAGGTGACAGTTGTCACCATCCCAGAAGAAGGAGGCTAAAATTGGAACATCACCGAAATCTGAAACTTCAGATCGAAGTCATGGCACTGAGTAAGTGCCTAAGCAGGGACACTAATGGTGGCCTTGATGAAACCCATGGACCTGCAGGAGGAGCCCCAGGCTTTTTTTTTTTCTTTTTGCCTGCACTGCCCAGCATGTGGGATCTTAGTTCTCTGGCCAGGGATTGAACCTGCGCCCTCTGCATTGGAAGTGTGACATGCTGACCATAGGGAAGCCCCAGCCCTAGGCTTCTGAAGAAGTACCTAAGGCTTAGTGTGAGAGGCTGGTGTGGGGGAAAAAGACAGCCCCCTCCTCCCTGGACCTTCCCAACTGCCAGGGCCCTCGAGCTACCCTACAGTGCAGACTGGTGCCCGTGAGACTCGTCCAGAGCCGACCAGTGGGGAGGAGGGAAGACGCGGGTGGAGTCGGTCCTTGCCCCAGGTCTCAGGATTCCCCACAGGGCCCCTGTGGAGGCCGGGCTCCAGGGCAGGGTCCTTCCCTTTGTCCCCAGGCTGCCCCACCTTCTCTTCTTCCTTGTGGTTATGGGTGGGACAGACCCTGTGCCAGGGGGCTCTGTAGGGACCACCCTTGTCCCAGAGCGGGACCTCAGGGGATCGGAGGCCCAGTGTCTGCTGAGTCCTGTGTGGGATGTGACTTAATGGTTTATAATGATAGATTCTAACTAGCACTCTGCCAAGAGCACCCCTGGGATGCTGAGGGTTCAGTGGTGTCCCGCAGTTAATGGCCAGTGCCTCCAGGGGTGTTAGCAGCCGTCACCTCCAGCCATGTAGACCGGGGTCAGCAAACTCCCATTACCCACTTTTGAAAGTTGAGTTTGAACGGCGCACAGCCGTGCCCGCGGCCTGTGGCTGCTTTCACGTCACGAGAGAGACCACGTGGTTCTCAAAGTCAGCAGCGTTCACTGTCTGTCTCTCGCAGAGACTGTGAGCAGCCCCTAACGGAGATGGCCCCGTGCCTCAGTTTCCCCATTTGGAAAGCTCGGCTGGCATTTGTTTGGCAGCTTCTCATGAGAGCGGGTTCCCCGGGAAGGCCCAGCGCCGTGATCGTGGCGGTCAGGAATGTGAGGGGTGATGTCAGGCAGCCCGCCCCGACGACTGTCTCAGGCCCTGCCAGCTGCAGACTTGGTCCTGTGGGGCCCCTTCCTCACGGGCCATGAGAAGGAGCCGCTGGGAATCCCCTGGTGGTCCAGCGGTTAGGACTCTGCGCTTCCACTGCTGGAGCCCGGGTTCCATCCCTCGATGGAGAGTTAAAATCCCAAAAGCCACGCACAGCTGAAAAGAAAAAAAACACACACACAACAAAAATGAAGGAGGTGTTGGCAAAGGAGCTGCCACAGCTGGTTGCTTCTGGCTCACCAGGGCCCTGGCGTCAGGATGAGCGGTTCAGTATCTCAGCGCACAAAAGCGTGATACCTTTTTAAGAAAGTGAAGAACCACCTCCTCCCAGCAGCGGCCTGGCTCTGGAGGCGCTGGCTGCATTGCTGGTCCAGTCCCCAGGGCTCCCATCTCCTCTCCTCCAGGCCACCCTCCTGTCTCTGCCGCCACTCGTGCTTGGAGAGCGTGGGGCCGCGGGGAGGCTGGTTCACTTCCTCCCACTTTCACCCCGTCCCCCGGCCCCGTTCTCATCATCCCTCGAAGAATTTTGGGTGAGGCCGTTCTGCCCAGGCTGGTAGGACACAACTGAAGGTGCAGGGGGTTCTCGTCTCTCAGGACAAACCCCTGGAGAGTTCACGCCGGCCGGGGATGCACCAGCCTCCCTGCTGCCAGATGTGTCCCGGCCCCGAGGCAGATAACTAGCTCGGAAGTTGCTAGAGGATATTAGCTCTGTGGCGACAGAACTTGGCCCAGCGAGGTGGGTCTGGAACGGCACTGTGAAAATAAGGGCGGGAAGGCTGGCTCTGACGTTTAAGGGCCTCAGGTGGCCGCGGTTTCGATCCTGCCCTCCCACCACAGACTCAGTCAACAGAGGCCGGCCTGTCCCGGGGCCGCCCCGCGCCTGAGAAATCTGAAGGCGGCCCTCAGAGTCAAGAGGCTGCGGCTGGGGCTGGAGCGCCTTCGGGGACCGGGAATGTGGTCGGAAAGTTCTTAGCGCGACCAAGAGCCACTTCCACCACCACGGCAGCTGGCATCGGCTCTGCTGTGAAGCCAGCCGGGCACGAGCAGTTGGGGAGAGGCGGTTTCGGCATAGGCGCGCGTCTCCCTGAAGAAGCCACTCCCTGCAAGTCCCCTCGTCCCCCAGCTTGTCTGCAGGGAGGTACTCTGCAGTGAGCAGCTCGCCGTATCCATGGTCGAGAAGCAGGAAGACCGGGGTGAGGGTGGAGGGGACTCACGGTTTTTCCAAGAATTGAGCTTCACAGACTACAAATTCTGTGAACCTCAGCCCCCTGAGCTGAGCTGCTACTGCATCCGGGATGCTGGGGAAGGGTGTGTGTGTGGCCAGCAAGTGTAGCCCCTGCCAGGGAGAGACAGACATGTCCGCAGTTAGCCAGCACGAGGTACCTGCTAAACTGAGGTCCCAGGAGCATCCCAGGCTCCTCCCTGGGAAGCGCTGGGTGGCAGTAAAGAAATGCCTCCATCAGCCTCTCTGTGGGCCGGGCGCTGCTCTGGATGCTGTATAAGAGCTCCCTCCCTGCTCATGCCAGCCCGGGAGGCAGATGCTCTTAGCATCACGTCTGGTACTGCCAGGGACCCGGGAGCAGAGACCTGAGGAGTGACTTGGCCCAGGCCACGGAGCCAGCCCGCACCCACCCACCCCCACCCCCGGCAGGTGTGGGGTTTGAACTCAGGGGGTTTGGCTGGGAGCGTGTGCTGAGCTAGTGTGCGGCCGGACTCGGGAGGTGCAGGGAGGGGTCCGAAGGCTGGAGGTTTTCTAGGCGGAGCCAAGCAGCGGGGCGTGGAAGGGGAGGAATGCAGCCCTGGAGTCCTGCCACAGGCGGCCGGTGCCCTCTCCTCCCTGCCCTGCAGCCTCTGAGAAGCGTGTGCGAGTACCTTTGTGCCTGTCTCCTGGGTGGGCCCATGTGGACTCTTGTCCTGCCAGGCTTGTGCAGGAGATTTTCTGAGGTCCAGCACTGTCTCATGCTGGGAGCTTCTTCCATCCTGAGCTTGTATCTCCAGGAGGTAGAGAAAGCAGCCGTGTGGAGCCAACCCCCTGTGGCCTCAAGAAGCACCATTACTGTGTGATCAGGGCTGGACACATGGCAGCAGGCAGGAGGGGACCTGCTGACATCTCTTCTGGGGTCAGTGCTCTGGGACCCTGGCAGAATGACCGTCGATTCTGGTCCTGAGCCTTCCCGGGGTGGCACGTTGTCAGGCAGCATGGAAGATGACCAGGCTTCCCTGCTTGCCCAGTAGGAACCCCCATCTCCAAACACAGCAGTGTTTTCTGCAGTTTAATGTCTAGCAAAGCCCTCTCCCCGGACTTGTGCCGACCTGCCCCTTTGCCTTGCGCTGGACAGTCTGTGGGTGAGGGTGGGCCCTGACCTGGTTCTTCTCAGACACCTCCAGAGTGCCCACCCAGTCCTGTGGGCCTTGAGATTAGGGATTAGAACAGCAACTTCTTTCAGTGGCCAGGCAGAAAAAGCGGCAGTTGAGAAAGAGCCCTAAAGTGTTCCAGAGAGCCGTGGAGTAGGCTGGCTGTGAGTGAGGCCTTTGGAAGCAGACAGAGAGCTGGGTGTGGGTCTAGCTGTGGGACCCTGAGCCTGGGTCTCTTCGTCTATGAAATGGGTGTGGCAATAGGGAGTTCAACGAGATGATGTCTGTCTTGCACTGAGGACATAATGGCGTGTAACAGTCAGTTCATGTCACTCAGCAATATTCCTGTTGGAATGGGGGCAAACGGTTGTAAATCAACTCAAGTAATTTTTCCAGATTCACTATTTATTGTTTCGTCTGGTTACAAAATTGATGTTGCATGTATGCCAAGTTGTCTCAATCCTGTCCGACTCTGTGTAGCCCTACGAACTGTAGCCCACCAGGCTCCCCGTCCATGGGATTCTCCAGGCAAGAATCCTGGAGTGGGTTGCCACACCCCCTCCTCCAGAAGATCTTCCCAACCCAGGGATCAAACCCACATCTCTAGTTGATATATACATGTAAAAAAAAATTTGCAAGTGGAGAAGGAAAAAAATTACAGTTTAGCAATGTAAACATACAGAAAGTGCAATTCCTCCAACATCTGCCCCCAGAGATGCTATCTTTGAGTGTAGGGTGTAGATCCTTGCAGTCCTTTTTCTAAACAGCCGTAACACTGAATGGAGACCCTCGAGGCCCCTTCCAGCCCAGGAGTCTGTTGAGTGCACAGGTCCACATATACCGCATGTGCAGGGATGACAGGAAGTGGGAGTGCTCCTTTAAAAGAGAGAAGTGAAAGGAACAGCACTTACTGAGACAGAAAATCCACGCGCCTAGTACTGGTTTTTTACTCTGTCCAGTAAGAAAAGCAGACATGGTTTCAAAAGGAAAACCGACCACAAAATTCTTGGCCCTGGGCAAAACAGAGCTGAATTCTCACTAGGGCTGTTTGATCCAAGCCCTGTGGCCAGTGTATGGATTCTCTCCTACCACGCGTCGGTGGTGATGCTGTTCTCCGTCTAATGTTGCTGAACACTCTCCATGCGCTCGGACACCACGCCTCGTGTGATTTAATCAGCCCCGTCGTCCATCCCGGGGGCCCCCTGCCTTGGCTGCCCCGAGTGCAGCGTGGCCAGCTGGTTTCCAGCCCGTCCAAACCCAAGAGTCACTTCCAGTGTCGGCCCCGCGCCGTGGACTTGGAGCCGGCCTGCCGACGGGGCAGGGCCTGCCGTTGTTTTGGTCTTGCTCCTCGTGAATAGTTTGCACATGAGCCCAGGGAGCTGGTTTGGCTGCGTAACATCGTCTGAGTGAACCATTCCATTCTGGGGCCGCAGTGCCCAGGAACACCCGTGCCACAGCTGTGCTCCCGGGACCCCTTCTCCCCCACTGCCACGCTCATTCGGGACGCACTTCTTTGTGGGGCCTGAGGTGCATCTTCCATGCCGGCCCTGCAAGATCAGGGCATGCATTTGATGTGTGAAAACCCCAAAGTGCCACCTCCCTCATGTCTGTGTCTCCCCACCCTCGCCCCCACCCAGGGCAGAAGCTGGTCCCCTCCTCCTGGGTTGGTTTTTGCTCCCTGTGTAGGACCCACATTCAAGGGGATCTCTGTCACCATCTGTCAGTCCAACTCCTCTCTCCGGGGACCTGCTGTGTTCAGGGCACTGTGCTGGTGCTGCAGAGCAGAAGTAGAAGCAGGACCCCCGTTCCCTTCAGATGGATCCCACGCATTCTGGGCCTGTTGCTGTGTGCTGTGTACCTACTGTGCGCTGGCATTGCTTTCCAGAAACTTCCCCTTATGTGGCAGACGGTCAGCAGGAGCAGAGAAACCACGTCAGAGCCATTGCTCAAGCCCAGAAGCATGGGTAGCAGGGCAGAGAGGGCTGGGCAGAGAAGCAGGACATTGTGGGGTGGGGGTGTGGCACGAGTAACCCCCCGCCCTGAGGCTGGCTGTGTTGACAGGAGCTGCTGGGGCTGGAGCTGGGGGGCAGGAGGAAGCACTCACACCTGGCCCAGCCCTAGCTCTGCCAACCGAGCAGTGCCCTCGAGGGCGATGCTCATCTCCTGGAGTGGCTGTCTCCCCAGATCCCCTGCTAGGCTTCTCGCCACTCCCCTTTCCCCAGCACCTCCATCCCGTATGGGTTTCGAAGTGCCGGGGATGGAATGTCTCCATGGGGAAAGCTGTCCAGTTCAAGGAGCTCCTGGTTTTCCTATAGACGTCCAAGGTGGGCTGTGACTCTGGGGTTCCTTAGCAGCCCAGCCAGTCTTGGCATAAACCCTGAACTCGCGTGGAAACACCCCGCTTCAGAATGGGCTGCCTGCCGTGTGGGAGGGGGCATTGCCATGGGGTGGTCCTGGGGTGTGGCTGAGGAATGGGGGCTGACTGTGTCCTTGAGCTGCTCACAGCCCTGTCAGCCTGCATGTGGCGGGACACGGGGACTGGTCTGGCTGGGAGTGTCCACTGTGGCAGTGAAGTTATGAATGGGCCGCTGGATCGAGGGTCTGGGGAAGCAGTCCCGGGCCCCAGAGCTCATTTTCCGTGTCACCATCAGTGACCAAAAGACTTCCCCCAAAGCTGTGACCGCTGTGCACCTTGGGCTTATGTAGCCTGGGCCTCCTGGGGACCTGTGGCGCGTGTCAGCCTTGACTTGTTGGCAGACAGATCTCTGTGCCCCTTCCTGTGTGTCTGACTTTTAAGAGCAACCAGGATGACCCTGGTGTGAATCCGCTTGCGGGGCTCCTTGGGACAAACATGGGTAGGTGAGTGGGCATACCGGGCTGCACTCTGGAGCGGCTGGCCGGCAGACCTGGAATTCAGAGTGGATAGCATCATGTCAGAGCCTCAGGGAGACCAAGTCACCTGCGGCCCCAGCCACAACGCATGCTCCACCGGCCCTGATCCTGCCGGTCACCAGGGGCCACGGGTTCTTTCTGCCCTTCTTTGCAGGCTGGAAAGGAGACCGCTTCTGCACATGGCAGGATGTGGGCCTTCTCCCCCAGCACGTGCATCACGTGGGGCAGAAGGGGCCCTCGGGGCAGATGAATCAGAATCTGCCTTCCAGTAACTCACTTCTGTTTGTTCTGCTCCAAGTGGAAAATGCGCTCTCACCACCACGTTGCCCTGGCTGCCATCCCCACGCCCTTCCCCGGGGACCAGAAGCCTGTCTGCCAGAGCGCCCCTTCCTTCCCGCCAATCCCTGCAAGGCCACCAACCAGACACACCCCTTTCCCCGAGACCCAGTGCCCCTGCGGTCCTTTGGTGGTTCCTCTGTGAAGGGCACATCACTGCCGAGACCCAGGGCTTGGGTACCCCAAGGCCTCAGGTCACTTCCTTCCAAGATCTTTCTCTGAGCACCTTAGTGCTAGGTGCCAGGCGCAGTGTCTAGCTCCCAACGTGTTTTTATCTTTGAATGCTTAGTAAATATTTCCTTTGGTCATGATAATGAGCCTTTTGCTTTAGGATCCACACCCCAGAATTTCCCTTCTTTCCAAATAAGGGAGATGTGGCTAGTGCCTGGGGTCCTGGGGGTTCCTTAGTGGCTTTGAGCACCTGTCTCTCCCGAGTCCACAAGGTGACCTGGCAGGCTTCTTTGGGATGGGTATTGACGGGAACAGCGAGGAGAGCCTGCCAGGTGGAACCCAGCCCCTGTGGTTTACCAGCCGAGCCTCAGGCCCCACTGCTGGTCAGTGTCAAAAATGCAAACCAGAGGATCCACCCGGCACCGGTGCTGACCGGATGACAGGCATTCCAGACCTGCCTGCTCTGGTCCCCTCCCACCCGCCCAGCCCTGGAGAGCCAGACTGCACCATCATACGTCTCGCCTGTTTCTTCCCCGTGGGTCCCTCTGAGGTGGGTTCTGCTCGCCCCGCTGAGGGGTGGGGAGAGTGAGGCTCGGATGGTGGGCCTGCCCATGGCCACACGGGGGGAGGGGGTGCCCAGGTCTCCCTGGCTCCCTGTCTGGTGCCACCACCCCAGTGTCCCCCTAGCGACAGACCCACAACCCATCCCCACCTTGGCTGTTGGCTTGAGCCACTTGCGCAAGAGTAGACTACTGCTGTGGCTCAGATGGTAAAAGAATCTACCTGTAAGGCAGGAAACCCGGGTTCGATCCCTGGGTTGGGAAGATCCCCTGGAGAAGGAAATGGCATCCCACTCTAGTACTCTTGCCTGGAGAATTCCACGGACAGAGGAGCCTGGTGGGCTACCATCCATGGGGTCACAAAGAGTCGGACACGACTGAGCGAACAACACTTGAAAGTAGAGGGCAGGGGGGTAGGCCTGGCTGCTGGGGCCCTGGCAGCGCCCAGCCGATTTTGGCTCTGTTGATGCCCCTGTTCAGTCAGCATCGGGGTCTTCTTGCTGCCCCAGCCTTCCTGGCATGGAAGAAGCCCACCTTCCCAGCTGTAGGCCTGCTCTTCCTGAAATCTGGAAGACATCCCTTCCTGGCCTTGATCGTGGGTCTTTATCAGAGAGACTCATCAAAACCTATGTGAGCCGGAAGAAGCCACTCCCAAAGCGGGCATCGCAGTCATCAACCTAGATAGTTTCAAGGAGCAAAACAGGACAGTGTGCGTGGGGTATTTGAGGTGCAGACAGGCAGCCCCTGAGGCTCTTTCTACCTGAGTTCTCTGCAGGGTCCCAGCGGACCCAGCTGGAAAGTGCCGTCCTGGCCTCATTCGTGGGCCCGTGGCTCCTCCCTCTTAGGGCTGCTGAGGCAGGGCGTCCCCCCAGGAAGGACGAGCCCTGTCGTCCACAGTCCCTTGGAAGCACCGGGCTGGGGAAGCCCACGCTCACCTAGGCATCCATGCCTGTGTGTGGGCCTTCGAGGGCTGGAGGAAGATAGGAGGGGCCCGGGGATTTGCCCCGCAAGTCTCAGCTGGGAAGGGCATGAATCCTTTCAGAGCCGCACCCCCGCCAGACTCCTGCTGCTCCCTGCATGGAAGGACTTGGGGCCCCAAGCTGGGGACCAGAGGGGCCAGGGAGACGCTGCTGCTTCAGCCCTGTGCCCCGGTTCTTCCTCATGGCCTTGTGGACACACAGCGCTCTTCCCCACAGCCCGGACTCCTGGACACAAACCTCACCCCTGCCTTCAATCCCGTGACGCTATAGGCAAAGCCACTGAGGCCCCAGGGAGGGAAGCGACTGTTGCCACGGTCACCCAGCAGCTCATCACCAGGGCTGAGAGGCTGGGACCAGAGCCCACGGTGGAGAGGCATGGCCACAGCCTTTGCTACCGGGCAGCGGTGGGCACCGCGTGCGTCCTCCTTCACCCTGAGCAGGATGTGGAGGTGCCGTGCAAGCGGTGCACGCCCAAGCACATATTGTGGCTCAGACCTACTGAGCAGAGACATCTTGGGAAACCGATGCGCTCCGCCTCTGCAGGGACAAACTGGGGCAAGTCTCAGGACCTCGGTGGAAGAGAGGGCTGGGAGTGAAGAACTTGGAGAAAAATTGTTCAGCCTTAAAAAGAGTTCTAGGAGAAGGCAATGGCACCCCACTCCAGTACTCTTTCCTGGGAAATCCCAGGGACGGAGGAGCCTGGTAGGCTACAGTCCATGGGGTCGTGAAGAGTTGGACACAACTGAGCAACTTCACTTTCACACATTGGAGAAGGAAATGGCAACCCACTCCAGTGTTCTTGCCTGGAGAATCCCAGGGTTGGGGGAGCCTGGTGGGCTGCCGTCTATGGGGTCACACAGAGTCGGACACGACTCATGTAACTTAGCGCAGCAGCAAAGAGTTCTCATTCTTACCGTACTTTGAGTGCTAGGTTTGAGTTCTCTTGGGAGAGGGACCTGGCAGGTGGGGCAGGGACCTGCCTCACCGAGCCTTCAGTGGCTGGATCTCAGGACAGTGCCTGATACATGGTGGGCGCTTCATGGATGAGGAGGAAGAAAGGAGCCGGTGAGCGAAGGCCCTGGGGTTGAGGAATGTTCCCCGGGCTCAGGTCATCCTGATGCAGGGCTGGCACAAACGTTCCAGGCTTGGTCGGCACGGGCCACGTGAGAGTCCAGAGCTGGGGAAGCCGGGGTGCAGTCTGCCGACCTGGGGCTGGAGACCCGTGTCCATGGCAGGACTCACCAGGGTCTCCGTGGCCTCGCTTCTCGAGTGGTTGGGCCTGGGACAGGAAGTCAGCTGACTGTCTGCACTGCCCTGCCCTGCCCTGCGGAGGAAGCAAAAGGCTGCTGGGCTGGGATGTCCGCCTGGGAGGCCAGCCAAGGAGGCGGCGAAAAAGTGGGGTCTGGGCCCCGGGGCCCGTCGGGGGGCCTGTGCTTTCATTCAGCAGCTGGACCTCCCGTCGTGGTACCCGTGGGTTGGGAGCAAGGCTGGGGTGCGAAGCAGTAGTACCCTTGCATCTCTCCCTTTGGCCGTCCTCCTCAGCTCCACCCCTGCCTGTGCCGTGCGGCTTGGAGGCTGAAGGAGACCCAGAAGGACCCCAGGCCCAGCCTTCAGCGCCAGAGGAAACGGAACACGGGGCTGTGAGCTGGGCTCAGACCTTGACTCCGGGTTGCAGGGTGACCGAGGCCGTCAGAGGTTCCCGGCATGGATTGAAGGCTGGCCTTGAGGCCTCTTCCTGTAGTGCAGACGCAGAGCCAGGCCAGCAGGGACAAAGGCTTTTGCTCAACCTCTCCGCCTCCTTCGCCGCTGTGGTGTTGGCTTTGGGGTCATTTGAGGCAGGGGGTTGGGGGGAGTCCTCGGGGAAGGGAGGGGCGTGCCCCCCAGCGCTCCCAGCCCCCAGAAGGCCCCACAGCCCTTCCTTTCTTGGCGCGCTCACTGCCGAGGGCGGGAGAGGGCTTGGGGTCTGGAGCACACAAGATCCCCTCTGGGACGAGTCCGCTCCTTTCAGATAAGCCTCCCCCTCTGAAAACACATGCCAACGGCTAAGGAAGGTTTGGCTTGATAGGGAGATGGGGGACTTTTATTCTGGGGAGAGAGGCTGGAAACTGGTCATCAGTGGAAGAAATGGTTTCTCATCTGGACTCGATCCCTTGGGGCGGGATGAGATGGATAAGGCACTGTGCCTGTGGAGATCCGTGGGTGAATCCTGGCGTCACCACTCTCTAGCCAGGTGATCCCTCTCAGCCTGGGGTTCTTCAGTTGGCACACGGGGTGCATCACTCACCTCACAGGGTTGGTGTGAAGATATCACGTCCGCTGCAGGGTGTGGAGCATCTCACACATCCAGCCGCACTGTGGACACTCAGCGAGCAGTAGCGGCTGTCGACAGTATCACCATCCTCGCCGTTACCTTCATCATCAGCGCTGGTGTCACCGCCGTCACCTCCATCAGCACCCCCGAATCACCGCAGTCCTCATCAGCGTAGTCTTCATCACCACCCCCCCCGGTCACCTTCGTGTCACCACCATCACCTTCATCACCACCTTCAGCTTCACCACCATTGCCTGATCACCACGATCATCACTTCTTTATCCCCAGCTCGCAGGCAGAGTCCAGTGAGAGCCCTTAGAAGATTCGGCCTCGTGCCTGGCTCTCTGCATCATCGTGGAATGCACTTGTCATCTCTTGGGCACTGCAGTGACCCAGGCTTCTCTCCCTCTTCAAGACGGCTCTTTCACCTTTGGCCCCTTCCCACTGGGAGAAAGTTCTTCCTTGTCGGGGGAGGTCCCAGGGTTAGTTGCTGTCTTCTTAGGACTTTGGGAGCAGGGCAGAGCCTACAGTATCTTGAAATTATCCTGTCCTTAATTATGTTACTCAGAAGAAGATGTTCTGGCTCCGTTAGGGAGAAAAGTCGTCTGGTGGATAATCACGTCATCTGTCACCGAGGCTTCGGGGTACGACTTGAGCTCTTAATGCTGTAAATGCCTTAAGCGACTAGAGCTCTCCGTGCCCAAGGAGGGGGAGCTCGGCGAGGAGCGGGGGCCTGGGGGTCAGCCCCACCTGTCATTCACTAGGTGCAGAATCCTGCGCGAGCAACTTTTTTTTTTTGAGCCACAGGGATTTTTTGGTTTTGTTTTGGTTTGGGGTTTGTTTTTCCTGAAAAATGGGGCTGACAATAATGTGCTTTGTGGAGGCATTGTGAGGACCAGAGATGTACGGCATCCTTTGTGGGACAATTGTGCATCCAGTCTCTGACTGCTCCTTTGGCGCCTGAAGGACTAGGAGGGGTGGAGTGCACACTTCCCAGCGCGTGTCAGGGCGCTCGTGGCACCGCGAGACCACGCTTTGGGGAGCAGCTCCCTGGCCCCCAGTCCTGCTACCTTGCAGCCGGGCACCTTGTGCGACAGGCATCCTTCACACAGTGGGGCACGCAGACTCGGGGTTACTTGGGGAGTTTGTTTAGAACTGGCGTTGTCCACATCTGTGTAGTTGTTGGGAGTTTGGCAAGACCACATGGTGTGCAGTGGAGAAAAAAGTCTGCTGACTCACACGGAGGCGGGGCCACTTGCGGGACACCTCCTGCTTCCTGCCGCGGCCTCTGTGCCTGGGCCTGCGTGCCGGGCGGCACCCTCTCCACCCACCCCATCTTGGTTGGTCAGGCGGGCGGTCCGAGGGTGCCAAGCCGGTCCCAGAAACAATTCGCAGGCCTCCTTCCAGGTTTGTGTGCTGGGGTCCACTGAGACAACAGCATCTTCCTCTAGGAAAACAGCATGCAGACTTCTAGTCCCCAGGACTGGTTTCTCTGCTCCCAGCTTTGAGGATAAAGAGATGCAGGCGGGACTAGTTGGCACCCATAATCCCCTGAGCCTGAAGGGCCCTCCGTCTAATCATGTCTGTGCATCTGCGGGTAGAAGGAGGCCTCAGGGAGATGAGGCCCTTTGCCCAGGGTAACACAGTGAGCCGGCTGCCCCTCCCCAGACTCTGTCACCAGCCCTGGCCCTTCCCCCGCCTGGCACCTTCCCCGGCAGACCTGCACGTCGTCGGCAGGACAGGGCTCTCCTCTCCCGCTGGCTTCCTCCTGCCTCCCCGGCACCTCCCCTGCCTCTCCTGTTGTGGCAGGCACTTCCCACTGCCTCCAGTGACGCAGCACATTCCTCCGGGGCCTGGGGTGCTGTGCTCTCTTCCCAGGGGAGCTTCCCACGATTGCTAATCCCGGCCAGGCCCTCTGAGTGGCCAGAGGAGCCCCGAGCAGGCCAGATGGGCGCTTGCACCCGCGTTCCGGCGGCGGGACGGCGGGCAAGCCGCCGAGCCTCTCTCTTGAGTCTGCTTGCTCATCTGCTCAGTGAAGACAAGAAGGGCATCTCAGGACTTGTTGCTGCAGAGGGGTGTAGACGCGGCCTCTGCTGCTGCTGTTTCTGTGGGCCCTCCCCTCCCGAGCCTCAGGAAGGCCATCATCCTTGAAATCTCGTGGTCATCCTGCCAGGCTGACCAGAGACCGTGATTGCCATTTCACAGATGGGACGATGGAGGCTCTGGGGAGAGGTGATGGGGATGGCTTTATGGCAGGCTGCGCATAGAGCTTGGCCAGAACCCAGCAGCCTGGCATTCACCCACCCTCCCCCAGGTACCAGCCCCGCTCCCCACATTCCTCTCCGCAGAGACTGTGACATGCAGGTCTGAGAGCAGCCATGCCCATCCGTCCCTCTCATACTTGGGGGTTTCCCTCAAAGGCTTCTAGGACCTTCCGTATCTTTGCTTCTCGGAAGTTTCAGTGCCCCCAGAGCCCCCAGAAAGAGGGCCTTCTCAGGAGCCTGGAAGAGTGCACCGTTTGGCCCTGCAGAGACAAGCGGATTTTTCAGTATCCGAAGGAGAACCAAGAAGGCAGGAGTCCAGGGGAGGCAGCTGCTCAAGGGGCACGTTCCATGCGTTTCCTGTTGATGCTGCTTTACCCACACCCACTTCCTCTCCAGCCCTTGCCCCTGCCCCGATACCCTGCCGGCTGACTGGTAGCCTAGTTCAGCTACCAGCGTGCTCTGTTGTTGGCCTTCCCGGTGGTCTGGGTGCTGGCGGGGAACCCTGATCCCAGCACAGTGCCATCGGAGTCTGAAAGCTGCTCCTCCGTGTCTCTCTGGAAGCCTGAGACCCTCGCTTCCTTGGCTCATCCCAGGTCTGCCCCTTGACACCCGCAGCCTGGTGCCCGGGTTCTGCTGTGCCCTGGCTGGGACACTGGGCAGGTACCCTCGGTTCACTGCCGTGTGTCCAGGCACACACTTATCCTCTCATAGCTGGCTCGGGACTGAGGACTCAGTCCCTGATGGGCTCTCAACTGGCCACCTTCCCTTCCTTCTTTGGCCTGCTCACCCGAAGGGGCACCCACCCTGTTGATGCCCCTGGCCTCAAAATGGACAAATCGGCATCCAGCTTGAGGCTCTGAAACACTGGGTTGTCAGGGGTGGGGTTAGGATCAGGAGACATGGCCAAGGCTTGGGGGTGCTGGGGCAGCTGCTTGGAGGGGGCAGCCAGCTGTGGCTTTCCGCCAGCCATTCATTCCCGTTACCAGGGCATCGAGTCCCCATTTATAATAATAAAGTCGAATCTCTCAGGGAAATGGACATTAAATGAGATGGTATTTCAAAGGTGCTTGGTAGAGCGCCCGGGCCTGGCCAGGTGCTCAGCAAACGCTGGCCCCTTACCAGCCTCGGCCTGTCCCAGCTGGACTGCTCAGAGGCCAGGCTGGTCTCCTCCTTCTCTGGGGCTGGTTCCCAGGGCCCGGGGCACCTTGGAGCCCACGGACAGAGCCTCACCTTAGACCCGGAGAGAGCCGTGTCTGTGCCTTGGCTCTTTGGTTCTGTGCTCATCATAGGCCCACCTCCCATGGTGGGGAAGAGACGTGGGCCGTTCCCCCCAGTACCTGCTTCCAGCCTCCTTTAACCATAGGAGTCACCCCATGACAATTCAGAAAGAAGTCAGGTTCACTTGAGGGGAGTGGGTGCAGACTGGTCTCCCGAAGCAGGAGGGGACTTGGGGGGGAAAGGGCTGCAGAGAGTGACCGTGGCCCACCCGGGCTGGAGGGCAGGGATGTGAGTCCCCATAAGCCCCTGTGTTCCTGGTGAGGTCAACCTCGTGCCTTCAGCCCTGGACCCGATGTCCCAAAGGCCCTGGGCCTGTAGCAGAAGGACCGAGGGAGGAGATGGAGGTGGTGGCGTGTCAGTGGGAGAGCCCCAGGCTGCGGCTCTTTGTCCTTGGAGTCCTTCTCCGCGTGGCTGGAGGACGTGTGTGCTTCCTCGCCTCTTCTGTCAGGCGCTGAAGATCTGGGGATGATGTGTGAACCCCATTTCAGGGGCCAGAGCAGATTTAGGTTATCTGCCTGGAAGCCGAAGTGGGAATCATTCTTTAGGGCGCTGAGTGGATGCCTCAGAGGAAGAAAGCCAAGTGTCCAGAACAGGGAGAGATGCTGTGCTAGGGCGGTGTGTCCCAGCTCCGCCGCGCCACCTCTGGGACTTGCTTGTTCTCTCGTGGAGGGAAGGGGGCTGTCCTGCGCTGGAGAAGCTCTGTCTCTGCCCCACAGGTGCCCACGGTTCCCCCTCCCCTCCGCGCGGTTGTGACGGTCACCTGGAGGTGACATTGTTCAGGTGAGGCTGCCGACCACAGTGAAAGAAAAGACCTTGACCTCCCAGGTGGCTGCAACCCCGGGGGCCCTGGTACACGTTCTAGCTGCGGCCGGGAAATCTGATCCCTCTGAACCGGGCAGCGGCAGAGGAGACGTGCCTTCCCCGTGCCCACTCGGTTCAGGTGCCCTGCAGGGCGGGTGTGGCTGGGCGGCGGGCGTCCGGTTACCGGGAGACACAGGCAGCGCGGGCCTGCCCTCCCTGCCGCCCCCGCCCCCAGGATGGGTTTGTCCGCTTTGTTCTCCGTGTCCCTGTCCCCGGGGAGATGGCCCAGGAGCTGCGAAGGATGGTGACCCTGTCTGATGGCTTCTTGGCCCACGTCTCCTGTTGGCTCCTGGGGTCTCTCCTCTCCCCACCCCCAACCCCCGATCCCCTCCAGGGAGGCCAGGCAAATGGGCACTTGGCCAGACAGCCGCCCGCAGTGTGCATTGCTGCTTTTCATCAGAAAAGGCGCCTGAGTCCCCTGCCAAAACCTGAGCCATCTCGCCCATTAATCAGGATTTCAGGATTCTCGGGGAGATCTTAGCAACTGCCTGGCACAAGCCTGACTCGATTTACCATCACCTGTCTGCCCTTGGAGTCAGCCCCGTCCACTGCCGCACCAGGGCCATCCCTGGCCCCAGAGCCTGTATCAGGGGCCAAGACTGATCTCTCAGCGGGTCCTGAGGAGTCGCTGCGTTAGAATTAATGTTACTTTTATGCTAATTATCAATGTTCTTTATTTTTTTTTTTAATTGAAAGAGAAAAAGGAAGGCAGACCGGCATCCCAGATATCCCCAGATATCTCCAGCTTGAGGCCTGGAGAGGTGAGGCCACCCAGTCCGTGTGCGTGGAGGCCTCCGGGAGCCCAGGGCTGGCCTAGCCGCCTCTTCCTGCACTGAGGACTCTGCCTGACTCCTTGCAAGGCCACCCTAGGGCTCCCCTGGTGAGACCTGGCCTCCTCCTTGTTCTGGGACTGCCCCTGAGGGCTGACTTCTGCACGCAGACCCCCCACCCACACAGCTCCTTTCCTTCTCATTCAGGCAAGAGTTTGAGGGGCCGGCCCAGTGGGTTCTGGAAATGGTGGGAGCCACCCTCGCCCACCTGGGGACGGATGCTCTGGGCGTGTTGGGTCCTCAGCCAGGGGGCTGCACATTCCATGCCCTCTGTCTCCCAGTCCCTCAACTGGAGGCAGCTCTGGCTAGAAAGGCTGGCCAGGCTGTCTCCTCGGCACCTCCCCAGCCCACCGTTCCCATCACTGCTGCCTGCCCTCTCAGGTCACCTTCTCGGGCCTCAGGGGTCTCTCCAGGTGCCCCCTCCCACCCCCACCCCGATCTGGGAAACCGCACCTCCTCCAAGTATCCCTGGGAGGTCGCCGCTGGCCTCCATCTGTGCCAAAAACCTCTAAGCAGGGCCTCTGGGAGACATTCCTGGCGGGGAGGACCTCACTCAGCCACCCAGATACCCAGGTAATTTGGAGAAGGGTTGCTGAATGCCACGCAGGTCAGCTGGAATTAACGCGCATTTTGTCGAGTGAACAGACTTGCCACCCATATCTTCCTCCACTGCTGGGCTGGGAACTGTCCTGGAACTCTCAAGGGAACTGGAGAGGGAGGGAGGGGGCAGGGAGGGCCCCCGCCACACTTCTGGGGGTTCTGGTCTTGCCCTCGTGGAGCCAAAGCGCCCTCGTTTGCTGGCAGAACTTCCGAGGGGGTGGTGGTGGGCACTTGGTCGTGTGTGGTTAGTGGTCACAGTGCTGGCTGTCCCCGGGGGCCCCCGCTGTGCTAGCCCCCAGGCTCTGCAGGTGGCCTTCATTGTCACTGGTTTCAGCTGAAACAGGCCCAGAGGGGCAGAGAAGCCAAGCCTCGGATAAACAGCTAGAAGCTGATTAAACCCGGGTCCCTTCTTCCCCCGATGATGACTGTCTCCATGGTCAGTGACCCCAGGCCAGCCAGCTTGCAGGCATGGGGGGTGAATTTACCCCCGAGCAGAGCTGTACAAGCTGTAGGCCGGCCCAGTCCCACCCACACCAGGTTCGACCCATCTTCCTGAGCAGATTCGGTGGCGGGGGGGGGGGCCTCCAGTACGTACAGGGAATGCTGGAAGGTTCCAGAGACCCCAGGGGCCAGGCTCTTCTGGGGGCTGGTACCCAGGTGGGCCCTATTCCTTCCAGAGGCCCTCTGCCCCTGAAGATGGGGTGATGGTCTGAAGGGGACCCGTCCTCGAAGATTGCCAGCCGCCCCTGGAAGAGTCCAGCATTCAGTCAGGCCTTGTCTTCCGAGGCCTCACTCCGCCCCAGGAGCATCCTGGGAGGGACTCTGCTTTTAATTAGCCTAGTTTGGGACCGGCAGCTCTCAAGCCCTGGGAGGCGAGTGCAGCCGCCTCGCTTTTGGAACCCGCTGCCAGTGGACACAGTTGTAGCTGCAGGAATGAAAATGAGGAAGGGAAAGGTCCATGGGCTTGCGTTTTTAATTGGCGGCCCCCTTCACGGCCCCACGCCCGCCCGCCAGCCCTCCTGGGGCTCTGTTTGGGCGGCCTGGCCCGGCCTTCGAGTGATGGAGCCTTTCACAGACTGGTTTAAGTGGCCCCGTGTGGGTTCCTGCAGCCCTCGCTGAAAGAGCATGGCACGATCGCTACGTTGATAAACCCTGGGAAATCGATCGGCCACCTGCAAGCAGTGAAGAGCAATCACCCCGGGGAGCCCCGCAAGGCGGCCAGGCCGCCCATGGCCCCAGGGTCCTGCTGGAGAGAAAGGATATTTCTAAAGCTGCAGTTAATTTTTTTCCCCTCCCGAATCACTTGGAAGTTGCTCTCCTGTTTTGAGCTGGGAGAGTGGGGCGCTGGGTTCTGTGCTTCTCTGTTAACCCAAGCGCTTGGCCGTTGGTGGATCCTCTCCCTCTCGACGAAGCACAGCTTTCTTTCTTATCAGCCATCAAGGAAGGGACTTTTTTGTTTGTGTTTTGTGTGTGTCTTTCTATCATTTTTCTTTCTCTGAGATCATCTCAAGCTAACAGTGAGAGAAAAAAAGGCATATGTGAGCGATTCCGCCTCGACAGGTCCCACAATACCTTCAGGAGTGTCAATTTTTCTTGCTTTCACGAAAACACTATGAGGTCTCACTTCGAGGGGACAGTGGTGGAGATTAAAGCGGGAGGCAGTGTGAGGGCAGAGGGAAAAGTAGGAAGACAGCTGGGCTGCTGCTGGGAAACTTTGTGCTGCAGGTGAGGGGGTTTATTCTGGATCCCCTGCACCCTGCCAGGACAATTTGGAGGTGGGGGGCAGAATTCTCAGCTCTTATTTAGTTTTGCAGTGAGACCCCCATTTTAAGTGCAAAAGAGAAAGAAGCCCGCCCTGGTCCCAGGTTTCTGTGAGTATACGTTGTGTGTGTGTCTGTGGGGCTGCCGATCTCCAGGGCTTCAGGACCCATGTCCCCTTGGGGGCTTGGTGACCACAGGGCGTCAGCCTGGTGGCCATCATGCAGTGGGGGAGGCCCGTGAGCCTCTGTTGGGCTGCCAGGGGAACCCCACCCCAAGCCAGTTCTCCTGCAGAGAGGACGTGCCAGGCTTGAAGAGATGGCATCTAGGGCCATCTGGGCTCTGCCGGGCAGCCCTTCTGTCAAGGAAAAATCTCTTTGCCCCCTCCAGCCCCCCTCAAAGCTGGCCTGCTTTTGCCTCAATGGCCAGGAGTAGTGTTGGCACAAGGGGGGACCTGTTCATGTGCGTTTGTCCACATACGCGGTTCTGGCTCTCACCCCTTCTCGTCTGGAGCCCCAGCCTCGTTAGCACCCCTGGCCTGCTTGCCTGGCAGACTGCGAATGAGCACAGGCAGGGTCAGTGTCCTCAAGACGGATAAGAATGACCACTCTGTGCCCTGAGCCCACCCAGCGCCACCCCCAGCCGCAGCTGTCATGACCTACTGGTAGGGCCCCCCAGCTCGTTTTCCCTCCTGGTGGGCAGGGCGCTATGTGTATGCACTTGAGCACGTTGCTCACGTGTGTGCACGCCTGCACGTGCCTGTGCCATTTTGTCCAGAGAGCAGCCTGAGGCGCCCCCTCACTGGGTGACCTCAGCAGGCTTCTCGGGCCTCAGTTTCCTCCTCTGTGCCCCGGGAGCCCTGACACTTGCCTGCCAGGGGTTCTGGAGAAATGTGTACAAGGCAGGCACACAGGTGAGGGGCATACATTGTCAGCTGTCTTTTTGGTAATATGTATCCCAGGTAGCACACGTGGTAAGGAATCCACCTGCCAGTGCAGGAGACCAAGGAGATGCGGGTTCGATCCCTGGGTCGGGACGATCCCCTGGAGAAGGAAATGGCGACCCACTCCTGTATTCTTGCCTGGAGAATCCCACGGACAGAGGAACCTGGTGGACTACAGTCCATGGGGTCTCAAAGAGTCGGACACACACTTTGGTAATAAGACCCACTCATCTGCTTGAAAGACAGAGGGTGGAGAAGGGGCCCTCTTCCTGGGTCCACAGGGCAGGGATTCGGCCTGCTGGTGGCCAGCCGGCCCCAGGGCTGTTTTTCTTTGAAGTCCCTGGGGGTGTCTCCCGTGGGGATTTGAGAACCTCCTCTCCCAAAGCTTCCCTTTCTGAGTGAACTTGGGCTTCAGCTGATGACCCACAGCGTCTGGCAGCTCCTTTTGGCAGTAGCCACTTGCAGATGGAAAGTTAGGGACTTCCCCGTGGGTTCTGTGCTTTTTCCAAGTCATCAGACAATTTTTCAAGAGAGAAGTAGGCTCATTTCCTGACTTGGGCTCAGCCGGTGATGATCTTAAGCTCGAGGCTGGGGCCCAGACCCGGAAGCTGAGGTCTCCTTTGCCCCTCTTTTCCATCTGGCTCTGGGCCTGGCCCCACGTGGGGTCAGCCTGGGCATACCCTCCCTCTCATCCCTGGCGGGTACCTGGAGGGCACCTCACCCACTGGGGCTAGGTCACAGCTCGCCTCAGCTGTCTGGACCAGGACAGATGCAGAGAGGTCCGCGTCCCATTGACTCCATGATCATCACTCATTGTTGACATTGTAGCAGCTTGGAGTGATTGCAAGACGGCAAAGCTGTGTGTGTCTGTGCGTGGTGTACGCACACATACCATGCATGAATTCATATCTAAAGGGGAGAAGCGAGCGAGGGCCAGGCTGGGACCCTCGAAAGACACTGGGTGTTGTGTGCGCCCAGGCGTCTCCGGGCCCCGATTGGTCACTCCTTTTTTGTCCTCCTTGGTGCTGTCAGCATGTCCCCTGACGCATCCTTCATCACCCGGGGCTGACTCCAGGGAAGAGTAACACGCTCGCGGCCTTTGCCCCTCTCTCCCATCTGGCTCTGGGCCTGGCCCCACGTGGGGTCAGCCTGGGCATACCTTCCCTCTCGTCCCTGGTGGGGCTGCTACCCCAGTGGTGTCTGCCCCGTGGAGACCCCAGTCCTTTCCCGCTGTCTCTCCTTCCTGCACTCAGGCCTGTGGTCCCAGAGTCAGATGCCGGGGATTCAGATCCTCCCCACTTGCTCCCTGGGTGGCCTTGGCAATTCCTGAACCTCCAGGGATGATCGAACTCCCGTTTGCACGTAGGGGTTTGTGCAGTGGGACAGCCCCGGGACACTCAGGGAGCAGGCTTAGTGGACGTTTGTCTTGCATTCATCAGAGGCTGCACAGCTGCTCGGACATGAGAATGCACCCCCAGAGATGCCCTGACTTTGTTGCTGGGACAAGGCAGGATTCCAGGGACGACGGGTGGAATTTACGGTAGCTCAGCCTCGTGGGTCGGCTTTCTTTATGTGAAGGCACGTCTGGATTGGAGAATGATTTAGGGCTGCTCCAAGCCCTGCACATTCCTCGGGGGGCCATCCCGGCGCCCTCGTGGTCATAAGGGTCTTTGACCATCATGGTTGGGAATCTTTACCAAGTAGTAGGCGAGACTTGCCGGGGGTGCCTGTGGGGTAGAAATCAGGGTGGGTTTCCACCGCCGATTCAGGCATTTCTGGCAGCTGTGAGGTGCAGGGATGATGGGTAAGGGTGCAGACAGGGCCGGGGCTGAACCTGGCCCAGCACAGGCCCCCCGGATCTCTCCGCCTGTGCGTGGGGGTGCTGGCCGAGCCGCCTTTCGGGGTTAGATACTGAGATGATCCCCCCTCAGGTGTGTTCGCTTGGACATTGAGGACTTCGAGATGCTTTGAAATGCCTGTGCTGAGTTTGCATGTCCTGTCCAACAATGAAACAGTGATTAACAAAAGGGAAAAAATAGAAAAGGAAGAAAATAAGCCCATGGGGAAATTCACAGTTGTATTGAGGTGTGTCCCTGGGAAAAGCAAAGGGACAGGGACCCGCCCTGGCCAGCCCTTCCCTAGCCTACGGTCTGGCCTCTAAGGGGGGAGTGTGTTCTGTGGGTTCACTGAGGCCCCGAGTTGGGTCTTCCGCACGGTTGGCGTTGGGCTCCCAAGGGGGTGAGACTGCAGCTCAGCCTGGGACACTGGGCGGAGCTGGGATTCCAGGGCTCCTGGCCGTGTGCTGGGCTCCCATCCTGGTGCCCAGGCCCCCCCGACATGCCGGCCCTGCCCAGCTGCAGTGACGGATGTGACTGGAGAGACATGACTTACACGGGGAGAGGACAGGCCGTCCCAGGAAGAGTGCCTGGCAGGCAAGAGCCCGGGGCGAGCCTCCCCCGACCCTTCCCGTAATCAAGCGTCCTGTCTGCCTGTGAGACAGTCCCCAGGACAGGCGGTCCTCTAGCGGGGCCTCCAGGGGCTTGGGAGCACCAGACGCCCACACCGCGTCCCTGCCACTCAGCCCGGGCTCTGCGGGAAGGGGCAGTCGGGCCCACAGAGGCGGAATGTGCCCAGGAATGTCCTGCCGTGCACGCCGCCAGCGGGCATGTCCATGGCCACCTGCCCTGCCCCGGGCACGCTGGGACACGCTGGCCAAGCCCTGCCGGCCACCGCCTGCCCTTGCCCCCGCGGGGCCCCGGTACCCGGGACGGGCCAGCGTGGCCTCGTGTTTCCCAGCACGCCTGGGAGCTGTGCGCTCCCGGATCACTTCCAGGCGGGATGGAGGCGGGTGAACGGCTGTCCGTCTGCCACCCCTGCCTGAACCCCGGGGCCAGGGCCGGCCCTCTGCCCCACCCCCGTCCTGGTGTGCCTGGGCACCGCAAAGAGGTATGGGGGTGCCGCTGAGCCAGGCCCTGGGGTGATCTCGCTTGAGCCCCCTTACCGCCCTGCATGGGCAGCTGTATTTCTCCATTTTGCAAATGGGGAAGAGCAACTCAGGTTGCACAAGGAGACCCCCGGGGAACAGCAGTCATCGTGGCTGAGGCAGGAATCTGCCACATGTGGGTGACCCTTCTGAGCCTCCATTCAGCCTCCGCCCTTGTTCCTTTGCAGGCATCAGGGACACAGCAAGCAGATTTGTTCCCTGGCTGAGCCCCCCCAGAACGCTGCCCGCCAGCCTGTGGGTGGGGGCCGGGTGGCTCCTCTTGGGCTTTAGGGGGCGGCGAAGAGCAAAGGAGTGGGCCTTGTGGCTTGTGACATGGCCAGCTCTGTGGCCCGTTAGCTGGGAGGTGAGGGGAGGGAGAGGTTTCTCTGGCGGGGCGATCCTGGCTGAGGTGGGGGGCACCCCCCTGGAGAGCTTAGTGCGTCCAGTTGGGCTGAATGGGCAGGGCAGGGACAGCCAGGTTCACGTAGGACCAACGCCCCCCTTGTTGGGGACCAAGGCCAAGGACCTACCCAGGACACGCCTGGTGTGCGACAGGCTGGAGCCAGGTGTCCACACCCCTTGGGGGCGTCCTGGACGCCACACAGCCCTTGGGGCTTGCCCATCGTCTCCTGCCTTCTGCAAGCTGGCGCTGAGCCCAGAGCCTGTGTTTGATGCCCCAGGTGAGGCTCCCCATCTTTCATAGACACGGTGCTTCCAGGGGCAGAGGGGAGCCATTGCCCTTGGACCCTGACCTTAGACCCGGTCACAGAGCAAGGGAGTGGGCCTTGTGGCTTGTGACATGGCCAGCTCTGTGGCCTGTGAGGTGCCCCTCTGGGTTTGGCCAGGGAACCCTCACCTGATGCCGTTAGAAGCGAAGACAATCAGACACTGTCTCCTGGCCTTCTGGGACCCCTTCCTAGCAGCCCTGCTGTGCCCGGCTCAAGGACGTGGGCAGACCAGGGTGCCAAGCGGGTGGTCCGGTCAGCGGGGACAAACCCCCTCCCTGAGGGCTTGCAGCCACCCCATTCCCTGAGCCTGCCCTCCCAGCCTGGTGACATCCATGGGAGCTGAGTGCACGGCAAATGAATGGTGGTGTCTGGGACCAGCCAGGGTCCTGGCTTCCTGGAGTTGAGGGGTGCTGGAACGACCTTAAGGTGGTCGGCGTAGGCTCTCCTGGCCTCAGGTTTGCCTGGAGTTCAGCCCGACGGTAGCCAGTTTCATTCGGATTTTCCAATATTTGAACGACCCTAAGGTGGTCGGCGTAGGCTCTCCTGGCCTCAGTTTGCCTGGAGTTCAGCCCGACGGTAGCCAGTTTCATTCGGATTTTCCAATATTTGGCCTCAGGAGATGGCCAAGGGAACAGACAGCAGACACGGGGCGTGTGCTTCGTTTTCCCCTGCGGCCCTCTGGCTGGGCCCGTTAGCTGGGAGTCAGGGCCGTGTGGCTGTTGTCGTGAAGTCGTCTTCCTCCATGGTGTTGGTGCCGACACTGCCGGAGCCCGTGGCATGGGGTGGACCCTGGCTATGCAGGTGGCCTCTGGGCCCTGCTCGGACGCTGTCCTTCCCGAAGTCAGGGGCCAGGGGCCTGGAGCTGCAGAGCTTGGAAAGGTGGGTGGGACCAAACCAGAGAGGGTGCGAGTGTGAGCCCAGGGCATCCGCTGGGGGTCCTTTCAGTGAGAGGAATGCGTTTGGTCGGTCTGTAGAGGGCATGGGGGCGGCTCGCTTCTGGAGTTTTCCACGCCGAGGCCTGTTGGAGCAGATAAACTGGCCAGTTGTGTTTCCGCAGGGTTTGCCTGCCTTTCTTTATGATTTATATTTTATCATTGAGGAGGAGATCTCGGAGAGCGCCTCCCCTCTCCCCCACCAAACAGAAAGGAAATCCAGCTGAATCGGACACTTTGAACTTAATCTGTGCTTCTCATCTCTTTGCCAGGCGTGGAAATACGACGACAGGTGGCGGGCTCGGGGGGGGTTCCGTGTTCACACGCGCCGTAGCTCTGGACCCCGGCCCGCACGTCCATCCTCAGCGTGTGTCCTAACCCTCCCTGGGGACCCAGGCTCTCACGGACCCCGGGGGCCTGCTGCCCTCGGACCACTTCTGATAGACAAGCAGCTTCCTTCCCGCCCCGGGCGAGGCCGGGCAGCCGCTCTGAATGGCCAGCACTGGCCCACTTGGACAAGGCTGGCACAGGCTAAGAGACGGGCCTTGTCTGGGGAAAGCTGTGTTTGGGGCACAAAGCTGCCCCATCCGTGGCTTGGGGTCACCCACAAAGCCGGGCAGTGTTCTGCCATGGAGCGAGAGGAGCCCCCCAGGCCAGCCCCGCTCCAGAAGGGCGGGGAGCCCTGCAAACCTCTAAAACAACGAGATATTTTCCAAGGGGTTCCCCCGGCCTGCGTCTATGAGTGCGCCTACCAGCCACGGGAAAAGGCCCTCACGGCTGACCGCCCACGTGCAGATGGCTGGCACATGTGTGGGCTGTTTGCCACTCAAGGGGCGGCCTTCCCGATGTGTTCCCGTCTTGTGCTTGTGAGAGACTCAGATTTAATTTGGTGATTATTAAGTGTAGGAACCCTGTATGGGTTTTTTTGTGTTTTTTTTCGTCTGCACAAAGTACCGTTTTTTGGTAATGCATAAGCCTCATTCCTGCCAATAAAAGAGAAGGAAAGTTGAAAAGAACTTTGGTGGAGAAACATTAAAATCATTTAAGATGGAGATTGTTGCAGCCTGTGGGGAGGGTCTTTTTTTTTTTTTTAAATCAGAGTGACCATTTCTGTAAGATTTTTTTGGGCCTGTGAGTCATCATTTTTCTTCATTCCTAATTTAGAGTGTCCCTTCCTCTTAAAATAAGCACACACATATTTTATTTTTTGATGGTATTTTCACATGTTCAGAAATTAAAACAATACACAGGGGAAGTCTTGCTCCCATCCCCCGTGGCCTCAGGTTAACTCCTTGTTTGTTTCTTGTGATCCTTCCAGAATTCCTTTATGCAAGTGCCAGCAAATAATAACGTTCTTGTTTCATTCTCCTTTCTTGTACGCAACAGAGCCGGCTAACATCTAGCCTTCTGCACCTCGCTGTCTTAAATCATAGACACTGGAAGTGTTTCTGAGTCACCGCCCAACTGTTGGCTGCCTTTTTCCAGCACAGGAGGGTCTGTTGTGTGGCCCTGCCCCACTTTCTTTTTCCCAGACCCCGGCTGCGGACCCCCGGGGCCGCAAGCAGTCTTCGCGGCGTTGCTCGGGTCCTTTCAGACGTGTGCAGGTGTATCCTCTGTGGGCACATCCCACCCGCACGCTCCTTGTCTGGGAGCCTGTTGCCCAGGTGATGTCGAGGGGCTGCGCCCCCCGACGATGCTGCAGGTGGTCCATTTCCCCACCGCCGCCCCAACAGATCCTGCTCACACGTAGGTTTTGCCAACCAGAGAGGTGAAGAAATGGTTTCTCCGTGTCATTTTGGTTTGCAAATCTCTAGTCAGTTGAACATCTTACAGGTAAAGGTCACTCGTCTGTCCTCCACTGTATTCACGTGCTCTTGAAAGAAACTGGAGGTGTCGCTCTGTTTCTTGATTGTACAGTAGCATATTATCTGGTTCAGTCATGTCCAACTCTTTGTAACCCCCTGGACTGCAGCCCACGAGTCTCCTCTGTCCATGGGATTCTCCAGGCAGGAATACTGGAGTAGACTGCCATTTCCTTCTCCAGGGGATCTTCCCCACCCAGGGTTCGAACCTGGGTTTCCTGCATTGCAGGCAGATTCTTTACCATCTGAGCCACCAGAGAAAGCCCCAATTGTCCATTAGAGAGGTTGGTTTTGCATGTGCTGCTGCTGCTAAGTCGCGTCAGTCATGTCCAACTCTGTGCGACCCCATAGATGGCAGCCCACCAGGCTCCCCCATCCCTGGGATTCTCCAGGCAAGAACACTGGAGTGGGTTGCCATTTCCTTCTCCAATGCATGAAAGTGAAAAGTGAAAGGGAATTTGCTCAGTTGTGTCCAACTCTCAGCGACCCCATGGACTGCAGCCCACCAGCCTCCTCCGTCCATGGGGTTTTCCAGGCAAGAGTACTGGAGTGGGGTGCCATTGCCTTCTCTGTTTGCATGTGCTGTGAACTGCAAATGTTTGTTTCTGATTTGTTCTTTGTCTTTTGACGTTCTTTAACAGCTCTATTGGGATATAATTCACATTATACAGTTCACCCGTTTAAAGCCAACAATCTTAGTGGGTTTTCGTGTGCTCACAGAACTGTGCAGCCATCCCCACAGTCAGTTTTAGAACAGCTCCATCACTACCCCCAAAGAAACCTCATACGCATTGGCAGTCACTGTTCGCCCCCAGCCACCCACTAATCTGCTTTCTGTTCTTCCTGGATCTGCCTGTTCTGGGTCTTTCATGTAAATGGGATCATACAATAATGCCGTCTCTCGTTGACCGGCTTCTTTTGCCGAGCAACATGGTGATTTCAAAGTTGGTCCATGCTACAGCGTATGTTGGCACTTCGTTCCTTTTTATGACCCAAAGATACTCCTACCACGTTTTATTTATCCAGCTGCTAATTGATGGGACATTGGGGCGGTTCCCTCTTTTTGGATATTATGAATAACACCGCTGTGAACATGGATGTGTGCGTTTTTGTACGGGCATAGTTTTCGTTTCTCTTGGCTGTGTACCTGGGGTGCAATCGCTGTGTCCTGTAACTCTGTGTTTTAACATTTGAGAAGCTGCCAGCCTCTGTTCCAAAGCGAGTACACAATCTTACGTTCTTACCAGCGCTTTTGGCGTTTTTTGACATGTATACTTTTTTAATCAAATTTATTATTTCTTTTATGGCTCCGAATTTTGAATTTTAGAAAGGCCTTTCTATCCCAAGACTATAAAAGAATTCTCCTGTATTTCCTTTTAGTGTTTTTATGGTTTTATATTGCAGTAATTTGGCCTACGTGGAGTTCATCCTGTATATAGTCTGAATATGGAGCCAATCTTTTTTTCTCTCTTTTTTAATATGTCTACCCATTGGTCTCAATACCCGCTATTGAAAATTCCATCTTTTCCTCTCTGCTTTGAGATTCCGTCTTTATGACATGCTAACCCGGGGCTCTTTCAGAACATTCTCTCTTTCATTGGTGTCTGTGTGTCCTCACGTAGTAATATGCTCCCAATTATCGAGGCTCTGCAGTATGTTTTTAGCATCTGGTAGGTCTAGTCTCAGGGTTTCCCTGGTAGCTCAGCTGGTAAAGAATCCACCTGCAATGCAGGAGACCTTGGTTGAATCCCTGGGTCAGAAAGATCCCCTGGAGAAGGGAAAGGCTACCCACTCCAGTACTCTTGCCTGGAGAATCCCATGGACAGAGATGAGCCTGGCGGGCTACAGTCCATGGGGTCGCAAAGAGTCGGACACCACTGAGCAGTTAAGCACAGCACAGGACTAGGCTTTCCTAACTGTTCTTCACAGAAGCTTCCTGATCATTCTCACCTGTTTATTTTTCAGTTAAAACTCGAGCATCTGCTTACTCTGAGATTGAAGGGGGGCGTCGAGGACTGCTATTGGCGTTGCAGGTTGAGATCGTGTTAGATTTATGAAATAACTTGGGGAGAATTCACACCTTTTTGAGGTCGAGTCTTCCTGTCCGCAATACAGGATGGCTATTTGTTCAAGTCCACTGTTACGTTCTATGAAGTTTTCTTCCTATCTCTCTTGCCAATTGTTGCATTTTTATTCCTAGGGATTTTTACCTTTTGTGTAACTGTCAGGTCTTCTTGCAGAATTCTGAAAGCAAGTTTTGGTTAAAAAGGGCAGTGGGTTTGACCATCTGTATTATAGATTCTGTTCCCAAAGCCGAGCCCCCTGACCCCTTGGCCATGCAGTGCTGACCCCTGATGCCTTGGTCATGCAGTGCTGTCCACAGGGAGCCACGCCCCCTCCCTCAGCCTGAACTCAGCACGGTGGTGGAGGAGGGACGGGGGAGATGAAGGTTTGCGAGGCGCCTCCTTGGCTTCCTCTGTGGTCTCAATGTTAACCCTCCAGACGGTTCTATGACTGTTGTGTGCTGTGCCATCTGGGTCACGTCTCTTGGCTTCTCCCAGCCTCAGTCCACCTAATCTGCAGGTGAGGCTGCTAGGCTGATTGGTAATCTGCTCATTTTCCCAGAAAGCCTCGCCTTTCTCTGGAAGCCAATATCGGAACTGGTGGGACTGGTCTCGCCTAATTGTTGTTCACCAAGGTGTCCTGATTATTCTCACCTGTTTTAATTTTCCATTTAAAAACTTGAGAACCAGCCTCTCTCGAGATGGGAGGGGGCAGGCATGGAGCTTCTGGAGCGGGGCTGAGCCGGCCCTAGCATTCCACACTCCAGTCGCCCTGTGCGTTGGTGTGGCTGCCGGGGGGAGGGGGCGCCCAGCTCCCAGCAGCTGTACAGAACCTGGGGTCCAACCATCTGCTCTGGGCTTTGGACCCACCTTCAGTGCCCCCGCGTCCTGGGCAGAAGCCGCCCCTTGAGTCCCCACATGTCCCCAAGCGTCCTGGCTGTACATTGGCCTCAGCAACCCCCTCCAGCGTCCTGTGTGCTTTGGAAAGATCTCTTGACTTTTGTCAGGCGAAGAATCCTCTCCACACCAAGCTGAGAGTGAGGTAGATTCACAAGTCCTGTCCTGAGTGTGTGCTGGCCGGAACACACACCGCAGAAACAGAATGTTTTGATTCCCAGTTGTGAGCTGCTTGGCGTCAGCGTCCACACCTCTGTGTGCAGGCAGGCCATCTGCACTGTCCCTCCCGGGGATCTGGTGTAGAAGCAGCGTTCACCACAGTGTGGCCCGGGTTGGGGTGCTCCTGTGTGGGGCTCCAGACCCTATAAGGCCGGCCACCACTCGGAGGACATGACCTCCGATTTGCACGGACGCACAAGTTGAGCTTCCGGGGGCCAACCCCGCGGGGTCCTTCCTTTCTATCCCACCAGGCTGCTCTCGCACCTTCCGTGACCTGGCCCCCAAGCCAGGTGGTGGGGTGCAGGTCAGGGCCATGGGGGCCCAGCAGGGTCCACTGGGCTCAGCCTGGCTCCTGCAGGGACGATGCAGACTGGGCTGTAGTGGACGAAGAGGAGCCTGCAGGGCTTGGGTGCTCAGGAGACGTTTCGTGACCTCCGCAGAAGGGAGCCGGGGAAATGACCCAGGAAGGCAGGGTTTCTCAGTAACTGCCAGGGCCGTCCATTATCCCTCACAGATAGTCCCTGCCCGCCAGCCTGTGGTCTGGGAAGAACTTTTGAGTGTCCAGGGCTAAATCCACGGTGCTCCCTGGGGCCTAGCGCCTCCTTCCTGCAGGCAGCTTCATTCTCTGCTTTCAGACCTTGGCGACCCAGCCTCCCTATCTGGGCTGCATTGTCGTCATTTCCCGTATTCCTGAGAGCAGGGGAGCAGTCTGGGCTCGAGGGGGGCTGCCTCTTGTGGGGGTCCCGTAGGTGAGCGTGATAGGGACAGACTGGGCCTGATGAGCAGGAAGTGGTGCTGGGCTCTGAGTCCTGAGCCCGGAGATGAGATGCCGGGAGCGAGGGGCCGGCCGCGCCCACCGCCCTTGGCCACCTCTAGCCAAACCTACAGTTCTGACCTGGGGTAGCCCCACCACCTGACCCATCATTGGGCTCCCGGGCTTCCTGTAAGCGACAGTCCAGCCTTCATGCAAAATTCAGATTTACCAAAGATGGATTAAAGATAGGCCCCAAGTAAGCCAGTGTTTTTTTTTTTTTCTCTCTTATCTGAGATAATTTAAAAAAAAAAACAAAAAACAGCACCACCCCAGGAAACCGCATGCCCCACCACCGCCTCAGTTGTCTCTATGCCAGCCTCCAGCATAAACAAGACTTAGAAAATTTCCAGGCCGCTAGCCATCCTCATGGCCTGGTGTTTTCCCAACACTTGGAGATTCTGCTCTCGAGAAGGTGTCTGTTTGGGGAGGAAATGCCCAGACTCTGACAGCGCCTGAGCCCAGCAGCTTCAACAGAGGGGACCCCGAAGCTCCAAGAACCCCGGCCGGGCAGGGACCTGGTCTGGCCAAACTGACCAGCTGGTTGGGCTTATTGGGATGCCTCTGTTTTTGAGGCGGTTCCCTCAAAATCAGTCACACGAAGCAATCTAGGAAATTAGATGACCAGAACCTGGCATCAGGAAAAAGCAAACGTGCCAGGCTGGAAGGCCGGTGCGGAAGAGGGAAGTCGGGTGCTGTCACCCTGCTGTCTGAGAAGGGGGAAGTGCCCGTGTGCCTTGGGCGACCTGGGTCCCGTCCCAGCACAGTGCAGAGAGGAAGTTTCACCTGGGCCCAGGGGTGAGGACGCAGGCTGACCCGAGGAGAGGTCCCCTCCCTGTGGCTGCTCCTCCCCGGTGATCTCGAGGCAGGCTGGTCCCGACCCGTGAAGAGCACCTGGGGTTGGACTCCCCACTCCCCCCACCCCTACCCCGGGGGACAGGATGGAGCTCATGGCCTGAGGCTAGCGGCGGGGGTGGGGGGGGGGGCGGCGGCAGGGGGTGGGAGGCGTGCCCTGGGCTGAGTCTGTTGAGTTCCAGTGAATCTCCCAAGGTGGGGTTTGGTTTTCGGCTGGTAGCTCAAGGTGGAGTTGCTCTGAGCTGGTGAGGGGCTATGACCTCTTTGCCCCTTGGCAGGGTGGGCATTTGGGGCTGGATGTGGCTGGAAGCACCTTGGGGTGCTCTCCCCCACCCAGGTCTGGTGGGCCTCTGCCTGCAGTGAGGGCTCCCTGGAGTTCCCAGGGGGA